>NW_026725785.1:0-52574 GCF_029784015.1 Lycium ferocissimum
AACAAAATAATTTTGGAAGGTGGCTTGGGTGAAAGTTGATTTTTTTCTCAAGGTTGGCCGAGAGCCTCACTTCTTCAACTTCTTGTCTCTCTTATTTTTTTCTAAGTGTTGAATGTAAATGAAGACTAGAAGTCATCTTTTGTGCTAGTGGAAGACTTATTCAAAGTTTTGGCCCACACCACGTGTTGTTCCAATTAAAATTGAACACAATCGTGTGTGCCATTTCCAATATATCACACGGCCAAATGCATAAAAATGCATGATTTGCAAGTTCCATAAATTCCAATTTTGGTCCAAAATTTTCCTAAGTGTTCCATACCAACAAGTTCATACACAACTTATATCTCAAAATAAAATCGAAGGTCAAAAATCCCGACTTTGTATCCCGAAATAGTTTTGTCCTTAACTTATCATAATTAATCCGGATTGTTCCAATGTATAAAAACACGGGATATAACAGTCTGAAATGAGGATTTTTATGCATACGAATTTGATACGTGACTATGGTTACTGAAGTTCGGTTTGATATGTTCCCGAGTAATATTCGGAGGAAATTTGATTTGACTATTGTCTTGGTTTTGAAATAATAGTTCGCTTTGGTTATCTCCGTTGAGTTTGTAATAAAGATTTGTATGCAATGGCTACTTACGATTCTCGTCGCGCGTTCGTTATTACATCTTTCACCGCATCCCGGCCGGTTGTTATCGTGCGCACTATTCCGTTATGATGTGTTTCCGAAGTATGATGTGATACGAAGTATGACGTGTCCGGTACGCCGAGCCCTCTTGGCCGGGTACCGTGTATATATGTTATGATGTGTGACGGAGATGTTTGAGATATAAAACCTTCTCCGAAGTATGATGTGTCGTGGCGTCCGTACGGAGTGACGACCACGTTCGTCCGCTGTGTCCCATTACGGACCGTATGTGGTATGTGATATGATAATACGATGACACGATGATATGTGATAATATGACGATATGATTATTATATTATTTACGGATCGGGCCGTACGTTCGTCGCATTATTATATTATTTATGGATCGGGCCATACGTTCCTCGGCATTTTCGTATTATTTATGGATCGGGCCGTATGTTCCTCGGCATTATTATATTATATATGGATCGGGCCGTACGCTCCTCGGCAATTTCGTATTATTTATGGATCGGGCCATACGTTCCTCGGCATTCGGTTAATGTCAGCTCATATGATGTGTTTGATTCTCCGTATGTACGAGACATAAATGTTTTTCAAAAGAAAGCGAAGCATTTTGGCATTTTGATTATCATATCTGTCTTTTGTATCTCTTATGTATGATTTGTATGCCGGGGATGCAAGCACTTTGGTATTCGGCTACCGGTTTCACGTTCGTACTCCTTATTCGGTTATGACTTCGTTTTTTGTATGCTATGTTTACATGCTCGTACATATTCCGTACCGACCCCTTTTCTTCGGGGTCGCGTTTCATGCCGCGCAGTACCCGTCAGCTTGAGTAGGTGATGTTAGCGTGAGATGTTCCACCGGATTGGCGAGCTCCATTTTCTCCGAAAGGTCACGAGTCGCAGGGTTAAAGTCATGTGATATCCGGGGTTATGTTAGAGACTTTGCGTATGTTGTCGCAGTGTATGATATGTCGGGTTTGTTTTGTAAGCGGCTATGTAAGCTGGTGTATTAGTATGCATTATGCTACAGTGATTTGTTTCACAAACCGCTATATAAGCCGAAGTACCGTCGCGCATCATATTGCGTATTTCATACGATTGCGTATTTCATCGATTTGAAAAAAAATGAAAGGCATGTTTATTTTCCGAAAATTTTTCATTATGTGCTTATGTCATGTTTTGCGGGCTCCGCATGATTATGAGTATTACGGAAGTCCGGGTTCGCTCTACCCTGTGTAGGGTCGGCGCCCATCACACCTTATCTGGACAAGGTGTGACAATAGAAAATTAGGTACCACCCACTACTTCCAAGTCACATAAAATCCACCGATTCTCAAGGGGACCAAATCAAGAACCCTAGAGAATCTACAGGCCTCAAGCCCGAACATACAATATCGCACAACAATACCATCCTATGATTCCGTCCTAAATCTCCAATTTCTACACATGCATTCTCCGTTTCTTCTAATACATGAATATGGGAAATTAATCGGAGTCTACCAAAAGGAAAGACGTAAGCTACCTCAAGGCCGAGAGGGTGCCACGAACATCCGTTGATTCTCCAATTTGATCATCACGTCGTAATCCGCACGAAGGAACCTTGAGACAAACATGAGACCCAAGAATAGAAATCATCATTTGAACTGTTATAGGAGATTTCAGATTAATAAGGAAGGTTTGGGAACTTAGACTACCTCTAGATTTCATTCATAACAACTCTAGGTGATTTATCAACTTCTTTCCATGAATAAGGCCATCTATTTTAGCCATTATCTAGGCAAAGTTACCATTTTTAAGCTTATCTTTGAGATATCCATTTTCAAGATTTTTGGAAGAGACCCATTTAAAAACTTGTAAGGAAATGAGAAATTAGTTGGGTCCATTCTAGGGTGATGAACAAGAGGGAGTCATTCAATGAAATCCATACTACGAACAACTAACTAATCATCTCTTTAGGTCTAGGAAATTGTGATATCCATTTTTGTGGTTTCTAAATGAGAGATTTTTTTTAATAAGAATCACTGGTGTGAAGAATGAATGGATGAGGTTAGAAGAATTACCTTCCCTGAGAAACTAACATTTTTGGCTCCATAAATGCTACAAAGGTGGCTGGACTCTTTAGGGTTTGGAAAAATATGGTCAAATCCCGAAATAAAGTCTTAAATAGGTAATTCACTGTACGTAACTGCCCCAGCAGTATGCCGACCGCTTCAGCGGTGCAACTAGGGAGGCTGAGTGGCTGCCATGGCGGCCTACTAGCTATTTACTCTTACCGCTATGGCGATCTTTCAACCGCGCTGCGCGCTCGCTCGCCGTAGCGCCTCATCGCCGCTCGTGGCATGCACTTAACCGGGACTAGTGGCCCTCATTCCAAGCTTTTACGCGATGCGCCCAATGATTTTTGATTTAATTAGCGATTCCCAGAAAGACAACGAAGCGAAAACATTTGTAAGGAGTCAGAGTTGCGAGTTTTCTCGAAATTCACAGTAACGATGAAACGGGTCGTTACATCAAATACCAATTAAACAACCGTTAGTCCTCGAATAGTAAGGGAGCGAACGGGCGCTGACGGGTAATGCATGTAGCAGCCAGGACTTAATAGTACATTCTTATTCTCATATCTCAAATTCAACAGAAAGAAATATGATGAATAATGTAGTCGAGGAAGCTTTCGTGACTTAGCGCACTCAGACGTAACTCAAAAAAAAACCACCCGATTATACTCGACCTTTCGAGGTCACGTATCCCCACCATACTGGTAACCATCACCTATTCACACAACTCGCACTATCGCCCGAGCAAATTCGGAGTTGGTTGGATTACATAGGCTTCACAAGGTGTCAAGGCAAAAAGGACTCAACGACAAGGAGTGATTTTGTTAGAGGTCCACTAAAGAAGATGTAAGGCTCGAATATACACAAAATGTATCAAGAATTTTAGTAGCAGGATTGGACAATCGCTCCAGCGGCTATAAACCGCCGAGACGGTACCGCCACAATGCCAACAGTGGCCGTCGCGGAGGTCACAAGGAAATCCAAGAGACAGCCATAACGGCCTCCTTGATCGCTATGGCGCCGCAGCTCCAACGGCTACAGTGTCGCCACAGAATCCATCGCTGGCAGAATATTAGGGGGCGGCAGCCCTTATCCCTTCACTTTTCACTTCCTACCTAATCAAAAACCTCTCCATCTTCCTTAGAACTCCTACCCCCATTCCACTTCTACTCCATATAAAACTCTCCCAATTCCCTACTCTTCCTATTTAACACTAACAAGGCTTCCCCATTTACCCACTTTTCTCTCACCCACAAGAAGAAAAAGAACAGCCAAGGCAAGAAGAATCCACCTCCATCCACTCATTCAAGTCTTCGAAAATCAAGGTAAAATTTGCTTCCCCTTGCTTCCTAGTTAAACAATAACACCGCATTTAGAAGTAACATGCTTAGTGGGTTGGGTTTTTATAGTACAAAGTTGGGGTTTTTGGGTTTTGGGTTGACACACCACTAGGACGAATTTTTGGAGTAATCTGAACTAGTTAATAATTTGGATAGCCTTCCCCTCGAACGTAGCGTGATTATAGCACAGATTTAAGCCGTAAAACATGAACATAGTAAAGCAAATTCTTGGAATAGATTTTTGGAGTTTCCCAAAATTTGGGCTAGTTTATTGTTAGAATAGCACCCTAATGGGGTTTAAACTTCATGCACACTGATTTCCTGCCCGATCCATGCTTTAAAATAAGTTTTTCACTCAAAAAGTGAGGTTTGAAATCTGAAAATTTGGGGTTTCTGTCGGGGAAAACAATGCCGCTACAGCGGTTGACTGACCCCTGCAGCGTTGCCGCTGTGGCGCTCAGTTGAACGCTGTGGCAGTCATCAGGAGATTGAGTGAGACCGCTATGGCGGTCTGTTGTCTGCCATTGCGGTACCGCCATGGCGGTCCGCGTACCGCGCGCACTCGCATTCTCGCAATATGCGGCTTTCACAGGACAATTCTTTTTTGAGTTTTTCATGTTGATTCTTACTAAAATGATATGAAGCTTATAAGACACGAAAATTAACACACTTCTCATTACTGTGCACAATGGATCAAAACCAAGAGGAGATACCTCAAAACCGAGGAGTGGTGCCCCAAAATGAAAAGGTGCCTACTTATGAAAAGCTCCCCACTCGCCAAAGCAAATGGCTACACTTGAGCCAGAAGTCCATTCCTCTATTGTTGGAGCGGGGATTTGATATGAAAAATGTGAAAAGGCATGCTCATGATTTCTAGAACAGTTTGACAACGACAAAGTGGACTCGTTTGGTCTGAAATCCGGGTGATTATAACGAGTCATGGGTAGGGGAATTCTATGCCATGTTGCCTTCCGTTGATTGGGATGCTCCCAGCCCAGTAGTCATAGTGAGGGGTACTTCAGTGAAGGTGGGGTCAAAGGCTATCAATCGGGTCTATCGGCTGGATGACCACCTGGAGGAACCTTATGCAGAGAAGGAAGCGGAGAGGGACTTCATGTGGTTGGCCTCCAAATTGGTACATGTGGATGATATAGAAAAGACCCCCTGGGCTCATGGTAGGGGAGCGATATATAGTGATCATTTTACTGCCGAAGCCAAGAGATGGTTGCACATTGTTAGTCGCTGGGTCCATCCTTCTTCGAACACCCATGATGTGACCTATGCTCATGGCCTTATTTTTGCTTGCGTCCTTGCTGACATACCTGTAAATGTGGGGGCACAGGTTATTGCAGAGTAGAAGGATTTTGTGGATAATTGCGGAGGAAGCTTGATATTCCCTTCTTTGATTACTTTCCTATGCCAGAGGGCTAAGGTTCTTGAGGAGGGTGATAATGATTGTGTCCAGTCTAATGCTCCTTTCCATCCACTGCGGGTGAAGGGTTATGGGACAGCGACTGTCAATCGGAAGAGGAGGAAAGTGTGCGATGCAGGCAAGTGGAGAAGCGGAGTCGGGGCTGACACTGGAGCTAGAGATAGTATTGGGATAGGGTCCCTTTGTTCGCATAGATTCGCGCTTTGATGAGATGGTGGCCATGTTCCACATGATGTCCATGCCCTCTGGCGAGTCCAGTTCATTAGGAGCCGCTACTAGCTATCCCACACAGGAGGAGATAAAGGGGTATTTTCATACCCAGACGAAGATGGGTGAGTCACTCGCCAACCTCCAGACTGCATATACCACGCCGGCTAAAAACTACAGTGAGCTTCGCAGTGACTTTGACAAAGAGAGGATGAAGAACAAGTCACGCGACAAGCTTAACATCAGGTCTTGGAGGGGCATCAAGGGAGTGTGGGGTAACATGTAACCCAATATGCCAATGCCAATGGAGGACGATGATGACTCTGAGCAGTATTTCTTCGACAGTGGGCCCCGGGAAGATGGTGGACGGGGTGGATTTGATGATGTTGGTGGTGGCGGCTCGAATGATGATGGCGCGACCAGCATGCTGGCAGCCTAGAGGTCCCCCTTTCCCTTTTATATTATGCTTGGTCACCCTTGTAGGGTCTTCTATTTTCAGACAATCTCTTTATTTGGTTTGCCTTGTTGGCTTGAATGTTTTGGAATAATTTCTGTTAGTTTGCTTTTTGTTGGATTTTGGTGGTTTGATCTTTTGTTTTGGGCCATTCCATTTTTGGTTTTTAAGTAATTTGGGTTGTAGTAAGTTGTCTTGGATGATTTCGCGCCCTTGTTGGGTTTATTTTATGTTACTGCTGTTGGTAGACATTTTTGTTGTGCATTCTGTTTTTACTGAATTCAGAGCAGGTAAAGTAATGGAAATAGGGGAATTCAGGTCTCTGATCTCAACGATAAGGGACCGCAATGACGGTCATGAGAAACACCAAGTAAACCGCTACAGCGGTGGATAAGCCGCCATAGCGGTGCCGTCACAGCGGCTTAAGGACCGCTGTGGCGGTACCACTGAACAGTAACATTCAACATTTTTCGACAATTTTGCACTCACGGAACAAAACAAATTGGAACAGCGATGTAACACACTCTCCTGCGTAGATACCAATTGGAACCGTCCAGGTACCAATTGAATCTACTAAGATACCAATTTGATCGAAGTAGCACAATTTGAAAGAAAGAAGGGAAATTTCCTAAATGCCCTATAGCCTCCCGTGGATGGGCGCAGACATCTACGTACCATTCCACGAGACTCTACTAGACATTGCACTTTCACATATGAGACCGGTAACCTAGGCTCTGATACCAACTTGTCACGACCCAACTTAGATTCGCGCGGGAACCTACCTTTCCCGCCTCGGTGGGCGAACTCTCAATCGAATAACACATCAACCAAGCAAAGACAAACCATTTAATCCAGTAAATATTTATAATTAACAGCAGAACATCAATTATTTAATTAACCCAGGAATTCAAAAATGATTACAACAGTTAGAATAATTACAAGACTCATTCCTTCTTCCCATGACCTGGTGTAGACTAGTACAAGAGCGACTAAATGATCCAGATTACAACAACACTCTATGACCCAACCTTGTCACACCCCAATCTTCATCAGGGCGTGACGGGCACCCGACCCTCGTCAGAGTCGAGCGAACCCTTACACGTTCACCCGAATTTTTTTTTTTTGAAACAAGAATTGTAAATGAAATATAAAAACCGACGCGTAGCTCAGGCATCTCAAAACATCTTATACATACATATATATACACGACATGAGATAAGGCGAGCCAAAAAGGGCCTCTGCCATTACTGTACAATAGAATAATGGCCGGCAAGGCCAAACAGTAACCATGACTCCCACACTGTTCGCAGACTTCTAAAGAGTAAGACCTGCAAATATATACACAAAATTATACCAAAACAGGAACAGCCTCCGAACAAAAGGAGCTGTCTGACTCCCAGTGCTGGTTCCCCTAACTAGCTGGATCGCCAAGTCGCGCCTCCGGACCTGCGGGCATGAAACGCAGCCCCCGAAGAAAGGGGGTCAGTACGGAATATGTACTGAATATGTAAAGCATCACTGAAGCAAGAAATAGAAAAGTACAACAGTAAGCAAGTTTAGTTTACCCGATATGAATTAAATATTTAAATAAAATAGTCCTTCGGACGGCCGCTTCCGGCCTAATAATAATAACAATAATGGTAATAACAATAGTAATAACAATGATAATAATACTAGTAATCCCTCGGTGTGCTTTCGGTTCCGATACGTCTATCCCGGTTCTTGGGACATGCCGGTTCGAATAAAATGATGGCTCTTCGGGCATGCCGGTCCAACATACGTCTATCCCGGCCCCTTCGACATGCCGGCCCCGACATAATAATCCTAGCCCTTCGGGCATGTCACTCGTGGCATACGGCTACCCCCGGCCCTTCGGGCATGCCACTCGTGACATAATACTAATCCTAGCCCCTTCGGGCATAATAATAATAGTAATAATAATAATAATAAAATCTCACACCCCCTTCGGAGTGGTTTTGGAAAATTTTAATAATAAGAGGTCGCACTCCCTTCGGAGTGGTTTTGAAAAGTTTTATAAAATATCACACTCCCTTCGGAGTGGTTTTGAAAAGTTTTATAAAATATCACACTCCCTTCGGAGTGGTTTTGAAAAGTTTTATAAAATATCGCTTAATGGAGTCATTTATGGAAGTTTCCAGGCAATTCGATTACATTCCTGCAAGTTACGGACGTTTGAGCATTTTTCCAACAAGATATAAGGATTCTAGTTCAATCGCACTGAATGAATAGTGCTCAATTTCGTAATCGATTTCGATGATCGTAATAACCCCCGAGGCTCAAATCCAAACCTAGTACACTTAGGACATGCCAAAAGAAGGAGAGGATAGCCTTACATACCTTACGGGTGTCTTATGCTCGCTTGAGCTCAATTCCCGTTTCGTCCGTAATCCGCAAATGGTCATAATTACCAATGGTAAGTTATAGGTCTTTAGGGATTCATTCTTGGCCCTTTCTTGTTTACGAAATTTGGGCAAAGACCTCCCCTATATATATAGCATCCCGAGATTCAACTCGGCTCAAAACAATCAACAACAACCCAACAACAACATCAACAACATCAATAAGCGCTACAAAACACATATTAACATAAATAATCTTTCTTTCAACATAATACATCAACTTCCGTTCTAACTTCACACTTCTCATCCAATATCGACGTTTTCATATTTATTCACTAACTTGAGGCCATTCAATACAATTCAAAGACATTTCACATAATCCTACCAAGTATGCAAAAATTCCACCAAACCACAATTCACTTAAAACTTCCAATTCTCAACATAAATATTCATAACATACTTCCATCTTCCAACTTCATTCACAACAACATTAATTCACACCTTAGACCATCACTTCCATCATTATACAAAAACCATATAAAATCATATAATTTCCCATAACAACATACATGCCATTTCAACGCCAACTTGCGTCGCTAAGCCTTTATTTACGTCACAAAAGTCACAACAACACAACTAACAAGCTAAGAAAAATCAAATTCATCACTTCCCCACATCATATGGCTCACGGCCACATCCATAATCCACACACACACACGCCATGCACACACACGTCACACTTTCATAATTCTCGTCTACTTCTAATCATCATAACATATAAATTCATTCCATAACATGAAACATAAGAATTTTACCTTTTTCTTAAAATTTCAACTTTCCGCAAACGGAGTTCTTTCTCCAAACCAACTATACCACGTTGAAGAGCGTCTTGAGCTTGTTAGGAATCCAACAAGAAATGAATTTTGAACCAAGGATTAAGGCAAGAAAATTTTTCTCTTTTTTTTTTTCTCTCTTTCTCTCTTGGCCGTGCACTCTCTTCTCTTTTTTTCTTGTTCTTTCTTTGCTTTTCTTGAAGATTCTTGAACTTAACTTGCTTATATATTATTTAGCACATGGAAAATGAATTAAAATTTCCATGGGCTTGGCCATGTATGGCCGGCCACCTTGCAAATTGGGCCTAAATTTTCTTATTTTTTTTTTGAGCCCAACTCATGAGAAATCTCATTTTGAAATTTTCCGAAACTAATTTCCGAAATTCCAATTTTTGTCCTTAACCTTCCTCGATATTTCCGCATCCATACTTCCATAAGCAACATTCACATATTAGAAAGAAATCCAAACATGACCTTATTCCTTATAAATCAAGGTTATTTCCAAATTTTCAAATACGCAAAAATGCCGGATGTAACATCCTCCCCCCCTTTAGAACATTCGTCCTCGAATGTTAAATTAGCCTTATAGGTCTTACAAGTACTTTGGGGGAAGGTTCTTTAAGTAGACAGTACGTATAAATCATTCACTGATTAAGACAATCAACTACGGAATTTAGATTACCTGGTGGGGCATCCTGCGGTGCCTCGGGACCTGATCTCCCCCCTAGTGCATAGATGCGATGTGGTCCTGCACTGGAACTAGGTGCTCTACCTATGCCCCTACCTCGACCAGAGGAAGTCTGAGGTCCTGTCTCGGGAGCTCTTACCGAAGGTGACGACGCTGCTACCGAATTTCCAGGAGCAGTATGGCCCACTCCCTGTGGACACTCTCTAGCATAGTGCGTCGGATCACCACAAGTATAACACACGCCCCGTCGGCATTGTCCCACATGGCGTCTCCCACAAGTCGTACATCGAGGAGGGGCCATCGCCTCTTGCCCCGACCATGCCTGCTGCTGAGAACCCGACGCATAAGATGAACTCTGTCCCTGCCGAGGGAAAGTCTCTCTACCCCGCTGAGGTCCACGGAACTGTGAAGGTGCGCTATATTGGGGTCTGCTCTCGCTAGTGGAACCCTTACCCCGACCTTCTGTCCTGGCCCTCTTGGGCTGGCTGCCACCCTGCTCTGAAATAGCCTCTCGTTGGCGCTTGCGATCCTCTACCCCCTGCGCATAAGCTTGGATACGAGCTATGTCTATACCCGGCCGCATTGCCACCGGCATACAAATCTCCCCGCAACTCGAGTCCAATCCCATTACATACCGGTGAACTCTATCTTCCATTTCCCGCACAATAGTAGGGGCATATCCGGCTAAGGAGTCGAACTCCACACTATACTCTCTACCGTACATGCCGCCTGTCGCAAATTAAGGAATCTATCAACCCTTGCTCGTCTCAACTCGGGTGGCATATAATGACGCAAAAAGGCATCTGAGAATTCCTGCCACGTCGGCGGAAGGGCGTCACTACCTCTCGATAATCTCCATGACTGGTACCAGTTAATTGCTATACCCTGTAACCTGTAAGCAGCTAGCTCACCGTACTCGTAGCCGATGCCTTCATTATATTTAATGTACGTCGCATACCATCTATAAACTCCCGAGGATCAACATTGTGGTCCGTGCCCTTAAACTCGGGGGACTTAACGTAAGAAAATCCCGTGCCCCGCGCCGGCTTCCTATCGGGATACTCGTGACTCCTATTCTGTTGTCCAGCCTGAGTAGCAAGCATTTGAGTCAACAAACGTATGGCATCTTTCATTTCTCTAATCTCCTGACGCTGGGCATCTGACTGAGAGACCGGAGATACTGATGCTGGAGCTGGAGCTGGTGCTGGATCAGGTGCCTCTCTTAGCTCCTCCGGCGATGGGGAGGTGGGAGGACTCCGGGGCTGGATGCGTATTCCAAAGATAAGTCCGAGCTCTAGAGACCCGGGGGCTTGGCTAACCGCATCGTCTCCAACTCGCTTTGCCCTTCCGGGCCGCTCGTCGCTTTACCCTTCTTAGGCGGCATTACTGAAAGCACACAAGATCATTAAATTAGGGACTTTATGTACAACACCGCTCTATACGCACGATCTACACCATGAAAGAAAGAATGACACCCTATTAATGTCTCGTAGCTTCCTGTTTTATAGATGTGGTGCACAACACACCGATAAACAAGACTCTACTAGACACGATACCGCGAACATACCGAGGATCGACTCGCTCGATACCACTTTGTCACACCCCAATCTTCATCGTGGCGTGACGGGCACCCGACCCTCGTCAAAGTCGAGCGAACCCTTACACGTTCACCCGAATTTTTTTTTTTTGAAACAAGAATTGTAAATGAAATATAAAAACCGACGCGTAGCTCAGGCATCTCAAAACATCTTATACATACATATATATACACGACATGAGATAAGGCGAGCCAAAAAGGGCCTCTGCCATTACTGTACAATAGAATAATGGCCGGCAAGGCCAAACAGTAACCATGACTCCCACACTGTTCGCAGACTTCTAAAGAGTAAGACCTGCAAATATATGCACAAAACTATACCAAAACGGGGAATGACCCTCCGAACAAAAGGAAACGTCTCGACTCCGTTGCTGGTTCCCCTAACTAGCCGGGATCGCCAAGTCGCGCTCCGGATTCGCGGCATGAAACGCAGCCCCCGAAGAAAGGGGGTCAGTACGGAATATGTACTGAATATGTAAAGCATCACTGAAGCAAGAAATAGAAAAGTACAACAGAAAGCAAGTTTAGGTTACCTGACATGAATTAAATATTTAAATAAAATAGTCCCTTCGGACGGCCGCTTCCGGCCTAATAATAATAACAATAATGGTAATAACAATAGTAATAACAATGATAATAATACTAGTAATCCCCTTCGGGGGTGTGCTTGCCTCGGCATACGTCTATCCTGGCCCCTTCGGACATGCCGGTTCCGGAATAAAATGATGGCCCCTTCGGGCATGCCGGTCCAACATACGTCTATCCTGGCCCCTTCGGACATGCTGGCCCCGACATAATAATCCTAGCCCCTTCGGGCATGTCACTCGTGGCATACGGCTATCCTGGCCCCTTCGGGCATACCACTCGTGACATAATACTAATCCTAGCCCCTTCGGGCATAATAATAATAGTAATAATAATAATAATAAAATCTCACACCCCCTTCGGAGTGGTTTTGGAAAATTTGAATAATAAGAGGTCGCACTCCCTTCGGAGTGGTTTTGAAAAGTTTTATAAAATATCACACTCCCTTCGGAGTGGTTTTGAAAAGTTTTATAAAATATCACACTCCCTTCGGAGTGGTTTTGAAAAGTTTTATAAAATATCGCTTAATGGAGTCATTTATGGAAGTTTCAAGGCAATTCGATTACATTCCTGCAAGTTACGGACATTTGAGCATTTTTCCAACAAGATATAAGGATTCTAGTTCAATCGCACTGAATGAATAGTGCTCAATTTCAGAATCGAATTTCGATGATCAGAATAACCCCCGAGGCTCAAATCCAAACCTAGTACACTTAGGACATGCCAAAAGAAGGAGAGGGATAGCCTTACATACCTTACGGGTGTCTTATGCTCGCTTGAGCTCAATTCCCGTTTCGTCCAGAATCTGCAAATGGTCATAATTACCAATGGTAAGTTATAGGTCTTTAGGGATTCATTCTTGGCCCTTTCTTGTTTACAGAAATTTGGGCAGCACCTCCCCTATATATATAGCATCCCCGAGATTCAACTCGGCTCAAAACAATCAACAACAACCCAACAACAACATCAACAACATCAATAAGCGCTACAAAACACATATTAACATAAATAATCTTTCTTTCAACATAATACATCAACTTCCGTTCTAACTTCACACTTCTCATCCAATATCGACGTTTTCATATTTATTCACTAACTTGAGGCCATTCAATACAATTCAAAGACATTTCACATAATCCTACCAAGTATGCAAAAATTCCACCAAACCACAATTCACTTAAAACTTCCAATTCTCAACATAAATATTCATAACATACTTCCATCTTCCAACTTCATTCACAACAACATTAATTCACACCTTAGACCATCACTTCCATCATTATACAAAAACCATATAAAATCATATAATTTCCCATAACAACATACATGCCATTTCAACGCCAACTTGCGTCGCTAAGCCTTTATTTACGTCACAAAAGTCACAACAACACAACTAACAAGCTAAGAAAAATCAAATTCATCACTTCCCCACATCATATGGCTCACGGCCACATCCATAATCCACACACACACACGCCATGCACACACACGTCACACTTTCATAATTCTCGTCTACTTCTAATCATCATAACATATAAATTCATTCCATAACATGAAACATAAGAATTTTACCTTTTTCTTAAAATTTCAACTTTCCGCAAACGGAGTTCTTTCTCCAAACCAACTATACCACGTTGAAGAGCGTCTTGAGCTTGTTAGGAATCCAACAAGAAATGAATTTTTGAACCAAGGATTAAGGCAAGAAAATTTTCTCTTTTTTTTTTTTCTCTCTTTCTCTCTTGGCCGTGCACTCTCCTCTTTTTTTTTTCTTGTTCTTTCTTTGTTTTTCTTGAAGATTCTTGAACTTGACTTGCCTATATATTATTTAGCACATGGAAAATAAATTAAAATTTCCATGGGCTTGGCCATGTATGGCCGGCCACCTTGAAAATTGGGCCTAAATTTTCTTATTTTTTTGAGCCCAACTCATGAGAAATCTCATTTTGAAATTTTCCGAAACTAATTTCCGAAATTCCAATTTTTGTCCTTAACCTTCCTCGATATTTCCGCATCCATACTTCCATAAGCAACATTCACATATTAGAAAGAAATCCAAACATGACCTTATTCCTTATAAATCAAGGTTATTTCCAAATTTTCAAATACGCAAAAATGCCGGATGTAACATCCTCCATCCTGGAATGAAGTGGGAGGAGCCCTTCAAGATAGGCACCACGTATTTCCGAACATGTCAAAATCACCACATGAAACACTCTACACTCAAAAGGGTGTAGTAAGAGCAGTATCAGTACAATCAACACGTACTAAGTAAGTATCATAGGCCGACAATGGTTAGAAACACATATTAGTAAAAGAATTCACAAATAAGCAAGATAAGCACTAGATCAACCATACACCCATCTACCACTTGTATAACACCAAAACTCGAAAGAAAATCATGTAAACTCTCCTTTAATGACCATCATTCAATTCTACAACAGTTTTACGTTAGTCATCTATCATTATGCCGTTCGTTCTCAGTAAAGGAGTCCACTCATCATTAAGGCATTCCTTTCTTACATTATTTTACAAGACAAATGTATAGCTGATCTTGCGATCGATCTAAGAGATAAAGTAACTAGTAGAAGGCAACCATAATCATAGCCAAGTACAATCTTCACCTAAGTAGAGCATCTAATCCCAAATGGCCAAGCCTCAATATATCAAATTCATATCGAACATCACAAGTACAACACAAAATCATCTCAAGGTAAGCCGTGAATGCAATGCAATACCATACTGTATGGATGCAATGCAATGCCATGCAAATGCTGTGTACACATGTACGCCGGACGGAAATATCGACATTTCGGTAGCACAACCCAAGGTTACTCGCGAAGTCTAAGTGCCACTCGTCCCGAATCTTTGCCCAACAGATAGACGAGACCCCAGATTTTTGCCCACGGGGGGTTCTCACTGGTACCACCCTGGGGGACCCGCGGAGTCCATGCACTCACTCAATCCACCATTCCAGAACTAACATCGGATATCGGACTCTTACATCACTCTCATTTAAAAACCTAGCCAAGCCCATCACAATGTTTCATCAAGTGTCATCAGTGTCTCAACAGTATATCAGGAAAAATGAGAGTGCGTGCAATGCATGTATCAACATAAATAATCATGCGCGATATCACAAGTACCAACAATAGTTACGCGAACAATATCATAATCAAGATGGAATGATAGATTCCAATATCTACTAACAACACGTGGCATCAAGCCAACACAATAGAACAATCAAGTCACAACACATTATTACTGCGCTCCTTTTATTAGCCTATTTAGCTTAATACAAGTAACTTCACCTTCTACTCACAAGACATTCACTACTACTCATTCTAGAAATAATTCACAATCGTTAGTACCTTTTATCCACCCAATTATCAAATGGACTCATTATTAATGGCATAGCACAATCAGTAGCATCTTACAGAAGTTCTCATCATGAGGCATAGAAAATTAGGTACCACCCACTACTTTCAAGTCGCATAAAATCCACCGATACTCAAGGGAACCAAATCAAGAATCCTAGGGAATCTACAGGCCACAAGCCCAAACATACAATATCGCACACCAATACCATCCTATGATTCCATCCCAAATGTCCAATTCCTACACATGCATTCTCCGTTTTTTTTAATACATGAATATGGAAAACTAACCGGAGTCTACTGAAAGAAAAGCCGTAACCTACCTCAAGGTCAAGCGGGTGCCACGAACACCCATTCATTCTCCAATTTGATCATCACATCGTAATCCGCACGAAGGAACCTTGAGACAAACATGAGACCTAAGAATAGAAATCATCATTAGAACTCTTATAGGAGATTTCGGCTTAAGAAGAAAGGTTTGGGAACTTAGGCTACCTCTAGATTTCATTCATAACAACTCTAGGTGATTTATCAACATCTTTCCATGAATAAGGCCAACTATTTTAGCCATTAGCTAGGTAAAGTTACCATTTTTAAGCTTATCTTTAGGATATCCATTTTTAAGATTTATGGAAAAGACCCATTTAAAAACTTGTAAGGAAATGATAAATTAGTTGGGTCCATTCTAGGGTGATGAGCAAGAGGGAGTGATTCAATGAAATCCATACTAAGAACAACTAACTAATCATCTCTTTAGGTGTAGGAAATTGTGATATCCATTTTTGTGGTTTCTAAATGAGGGACTTTTTTTAATAAGAATCACTAGTGTGAAGAATGAATGGATGAAGTTAGAAAGATTACCTTCCCCAAGAAACTATCAGTTTTTGCTCAATAAATGCTCCAAAGGCGGCTGGACTCTTTAGGGTTTGGGAAAATGAGGACAAATCCCTAAATGAAGTCTTAAATAGGTAATTCACTGTATGTAACCGCCCCTGCAGTATGCTGACTACTTCAACGGTGTCGTTAGGGCAGTTGAGTGGCCGCCATGCCACTTACTCTTACCACGAAGGCGGTGTTTCAACCGCTACAGCGCCGTCGCCGTAGCGCCCTTACTGCCGCTGTGGTAACCCAACTCGGCTTTGGTTTTTTATTTAATTAGCGATTCCCAGAAACATAACGAAGCGAAAACATTTGTAAGGAGTCAGAGTTGCGAGTTTCCTCGAAATTCACAGTATCGACGAAACGGGTCATTATAGTTTCCTAGCTTCTAATGATTTATAACATGGATTAAAGCTGATGAAAGATAAAGGATGAAGTCTAAGTCTAAGAGACTTACTCACAAGAAGAATTTAGCCAAAAGTCACCTCAAATCGCCTCAAAGGTTGCTTAGAATGAAGAATTGAAGTGGTGGAATGGAAAGGGTTTTAACTTAGAAATAAATAAAGGAATCTACCTTGTCACCCGCTGCAGTGGCCATGTGTCTGCCACGAAGGGCCCGCTGCAGCAGTTCATTAACCGCTACCATGCCTTTGCCACAGCGGTATCCAGTCTATTGTGGCGGCTAATCTTAAAACCCAATCAGACGCTGTGGTGGCTGGTCTTTAGCCATAGCAGAACTGCCACTGCGAGCCTGGTGCCGCTATGGTAAACAACAGACACCAAAAAATCCTGGTTTTCGCAATTCAACCCAGAAATTCGATAATCACCCGAGGCCTTACAGATGTAAAACAAACATGCACACATACATAAAAACGCAATACAAACTCACCCGCGGCCTTGGAATTTTCAACGGAGGTCTATTTGACTAAGTTAACCCCCGATGGCCTAAGACCAACTTTCCAACTAATAACCAAAAACGCTCCCGAGTGGCTTGGGAACTGAATATCCTGCCAAGTAACAAACGACCATTCGGATCTCTCAGAATCGACGTAGTTCCGAAAAAAGTCCGTTTACCCAAAAGTCAACTATAGGTCAAATATTTTTCACTTAATAGGCTCAAATTTTCAAAAGTCACACTAAAACTCGCCCGAACCCATCCCCGAGGGTCAAAATCGAACTCATAGGACATGGGGAAAAGTCAGCGCGTGTAAATAGGTCAAAACGCTATATCGACGAAACGGGTCATTAAATATATACAACCAACAAACTAAACCAAATAACCTCTAACACGTCACCCATAATAACCCCTCTACATCCTTATCTATTAAATGTATTTGGTCCATTCGTTATATGTCATACATGTGGCCAACAAGCTGATACGCGGATACATTTTTTACTAAGAGAATTAGACCTTATCTCATTATTAATATACCATCTTATAATAATAAACATCCCTCATAATTAATTTTACTACATAGCTAGACTTATGAATATTTCCCTTGCAATATCAATAAATTATACATATCTTATAAAATTTTGTTTAAGACATATAGAGGAAGATATATTTTTATCAAATTCGAATTCCTCCAATCTACTATCAAGAGTACAAGTTTATATACTATAAATTCTCAAAACGAGAAAAGATAATCTTTTTATTGAGAAAATAATTTATATCCTTATAATGAATAAAATCACATTTATAAAATTTCTCCTGTCATGTATATATTTGTGGAATATCCAAAAAATAGTAACAATAATAACTAGCTAAAATCATATTTATGAATTTTTATAAAAATCTAACTTAAAAGAAAATACATATCATGTAAAAACTATATATATGTATATCGGTTCCAAGGGTTCAAACTTGCGGGGTCTTACACTGTATTAAACCATCTTTACAAATGTCCTCAACCCTCCGAGTTCATCTTGGTTTACTTACAACGTATCCTAACATAAAAGATAAGGGTGTTACAGGCTCCCTCGTAAGAACTCATGTAGTAAACGACCATTTGTAAGGATTGTTCTACCCATGCTCATTAGTAGCTCCATTTAATTAGTAGTACCTTGATAGGTTCAGTTCCATGTACTTGTTAATAGCTTCTCGTTCCATTAGAGAGTACTAACAAGCTGTAGTGACTCCGTTATTGGAATTATAGCCCAAGGACGATGGAGAGTAACCCTCTGCGGGTTGTTTGTTGCTAATATACGTAGCGAGAATGAGATGAGATTCTTATTTGATGGATAAATACTTCTTGTAATATGCCTTGATTTGGCAGCAGTGATATGACAACTCCCCTTTATGGAGGTATGTTGATGATACGATAGATAAGTTCCACGGACAGGTCCAGAGACCGGGTAAGTGCAGGAGTGCAAGCCTGGAAGATACGAGCATGATAGCCTAGTAGATGATGGAAACACTAGTCCGAAAGTACCAGCTTAATAGTTGGGTAAGAAATGATAATACCGGTATGCGAGTCAGGAGAGTACAAACTTACAAGTCTGGTAGCTAGCACATACATACGAGACGATACGAGTAGTTAGCATTACAGTTTATATGTTCACATGATTTGTGTATGATATTAGACCTATTATAAGCTATGAGATATTGTTATAGAAAGTCCAGGAAGTCAAAGCTACAGATAAATACTACGTATCCTAATTGGTAAGACTAGGATAGATGACTTTACAAACTTGTGGTATGCTGTGATCTTCGATTTCCAGGTGATCTTGACACATGTTTTATCCTGTCATCATATCAACATTTCTTTTATTTGTTTATAGTACTCTTTTATGATTATTCTATTGCCGTTCATACTCGGTACATTATTTCGTACTGACATCCCTTTTGCTGGGGACGCTGCATTTCATGTTGCAGGTTCAGGTAGTCAGTTTGGCTGACCCTTTGAGTTGACACTCTCAGTTCCAGATAGCTGATTGGCGAGATTCCATTTCATCCGGAGTGCAGCCGAGTCTAAAGGTTATTTGATTTTGTGATGTACACGATTTTACAGGTAGGTCGGGGCCCTATCCGATTATGTTGTGTCTGTTAGATGTTCTTAGAGGCTTATGTAGTCATATGGATACTTGTGATCATTTATAATGTGTCAGTCATATGTATATAAAGGTTGAGGCCTTGTAGGCCCAGTTGATATATATACATATCGCATGCGCTTTAAATAGGGTAAGTTTATCAATTTTATGGAATGGGTCACTCACATACATAAGGCATTAAGTGCAAGTCCACCTCACCTAGGTTACGCTGTGACCAAGTGGTATCAGAGCAGGTTTGTATCCCAAGAAGTCTACAAAGTCGAGTCTAGTAGAGTCCTTTTTATAAGTGTGTTGTGCACCACTTTTTATAAACAGGAAACTACAAGGCATGTAGGGTTGGTTTCCTTTCTTTCATTCCTAGATCGTTCCATAGAGCTGAGTCATAGGAAGTTGAGTCTGACTTGCATTGATATATTATTGTACAGAGATGCCTGAGTCATAGAAGTTTGATTCTAACCTGTGTATTATTATGAGTTTACAAAAATGCCGATAGGCAAGAAAATGACAGAGGGTCATCAGGCTACAGATGAGGGTCCACGTATTAGACTACCAATAGATGGGAGTCAGACTGAGAACCAGCATGGGTAGACAACTCAGGTTCCCCCAACTTCATCAGCCCCAGAGGAGCTTCGAGGAGCTTTAGTTCATCAAGTACCCCCAACACTGTCATCCGGTGCATCCGAGAAGAAATTGTGGGAAGTAGTACATTTATTGACCCAGATAGTAGCCGCACAAGCACAATGGCAGGTAGAGGCATCTTTAGGTGCGAGACCTTTAGATAGATCCACACGAGGACCCATAAAATTTTATAGATGAGCTTCAGAGGACCTTTAGGTTCATGCATGTTATCGAGACCGAGGCGGCAGAGTTAGCAGCATATAGGTTGAGGGATGTAGTTGTGTTCTGGTACGACGCTTAGGAGCGATCCAGGGTTCGAAATGCACCGCAGCGGTATGGGAAGACTTTGCTAAAGCCTTTTTAGACCATTACTTGCCAATAGAAATCAGACAGTCTGGGGTTGAACAGTTTCTAGTCCTTAAGCAGAGGAATATTAGCATGAGAAAATATAGCCTCAGGTTTGACTCGCTAGCTAGATATGCCCTGACTATAGTGGCTTCGATGCGAAATAGAATACATAGATTTATGCAAGGTTTAGAGCCATATTTAGTGGGAGAATGTACAATAGCATCCTTGAACCCGGAGATGGATGTTTCCAGAATTTAGGCTTTTGCCGAGATTTTAGAGGAGCGGGAGCACTAGCTCCAGCGTGACAGGGATAAAAAAAAAGTGGACAAAATAATAGGGCGAGATCAAACAGCGATTGTAGAGGATCCCAGAGTGATAGGATACCACAGCCCTCCAGATGATTAGCAAGTTCGGCCTAGGGGCCAGTAAATGATCAGGGGTTGCCAGTAGGACCGAGTCAGAGTTCATCAGTTTTAGGACCCTATCCACAGAGAGACCAGAGCCAGGTAGGGCTATCCAGACCTTACTGTAGGCACTGTGGGAAATCACACTCAGGAGTGTGTCGTCAGGGTACTAATGTATGTTACTGGTACGGAATTTCTAGTCATAGGGTGCGAGACTGTTATTATATGGTAAGGGGGAGTGCTATGGCATCAACATCATCAATAGAATTTCCTCTTATGGTGGATCAGCAAGGATCAGAATCACCGCATGACGAGGATATAGGTATGTCATTGCTTCCTTTATTAAATATTGTACGATAGCAATCAGAGATTGTTCTATATACAGTTACCAATTAAGTCCTCGGAGTAACGAATAAGAATTGTAAGGGCCACTTGGGACTAGTGTTAACTTAAGGTGAATCATTAACAGTCAAATATAAGATTACGAGCAGATGGTTAAGTAGAGTGCATGTCATGGACCGACTAGGGGCCATGACGGGTACCCGGAGCTGACTACTGAGCACACCCATTACGCTAGTCATCATACTCATCCTGGACACATACACAACTCCAAGGCAACACACACACACACACACACATATATATTTATATATAAGCCCTCACGGCTGTAAAATGGTATACAAAAATATACACTGATGTATTCATGAGACAACTACTACCCACACATACGTATCTATGAGCCTCTACTAGAGTACTGAAACATACGGACGGGACAAGACCCTGTCGTGCCCAAATATATACACAAAAGAATGTATCAACAAAGGGCACCTCTGGAAAATGGAGTGCTCCTGTGACTCTACTGAGTAAGCTCCTAAGAATCAAGGCCGCCTCCCTGTCTACCTGTGGGCATGAACACAGCGTCTAAAAAGAAAGGACGTCAGTACGAACAATGTACTGAGTATGTAAGGCATGAACAATAATAACATATCGAAGAGATAAGGAAACAACCGGTAACTGAATGTAACTTAAGACGGAATAATGCATGCTATCTTACATCATAAACAACATCATATCAAGTATGCATATATAAGCTGCCCGACCATATAGGTACGGTGTGATCATCCTTAGCCCGCGTCTGGGGTAACCATCCCATGCCGCCCACTAGTGGTGTCTGCCCATGCCATCTGGACATGGTCTATATGTCGCCCGCCTTAGCGGTGTCTGCCTGGCCATATAGGCACGGTGTAATCTATCATTATATACTTATCATAAAGCATGCATAGGAACTCAAGTACAAACTATAACTATATCGGGGTGACGTAAGGTCGAGAACCCCCGATCCCAATATAGAGTAGTCATGATCATCGTGTCTCACCTTGAAGGAACTAGCATTATAAGGTGAGTCTAGCAACAATGAACAATGTCAAGGAATCATATAAGGATCATTAGCTTCATAGAAATATCATATCATAAATGTTAGAATCTCTAGACTTAGACTCATCATCATCATTGTCATATTCACAACGCGCCTCTTATCTTTATTTCATGAGAAGCTCTTAATAATCATAGACTCATAGTTTCCGGAATATAAGAGAGTCATGGAAAGATAAAGGAAGTAATGTTGTAGGAATCATGCCTTAAAGAATAAGGGACTAGCCTTACATACCTTTATATCTCTTTAACTCTATCGTCTACTTGTTTGCCTTTCAAGCTCGCAATTCTACCTTCAAGAGAATTCGCACTAAGGTTAGACAACTGGAACACACTTAAGCTTGAGCTAAAGCTAACGAAAATTGGGCAGCATTTCCTTCGTTTCTACAACTTTCTCCACATGGAAAACAACTCCCAACATCATTAACAATACCACAATATCATAATCAACAATCTTCATCAAGCTATACATCATTCAATTCTCCCAATTCCATTTCAAATCATCCATAACCATAATTACCACACTACATCGTATTCGTTCACACACAATGCTTCTTCAACACTCTTAATATCACTTATAACAAGATTATATTCATAATATGTCAAGAACTATAATTTAAGTCTAGTCAGTATTCAAGAACACCATTATTTCCACATTTAGACTCCATATCCCACTTTCTTCCATAATCCAAGTCTTTAAACCATTCAATACTCTTAATAACATGAAATGAAAATAAAACTCACCTTTGATTATGTAGGGATGGTCTTTGGATGAAGATATTCCACTTGAGAAAGCCCCAACTTTAACACTAAAGAAGTTCTTGACTTGTGTCAACCCTAGTGAGCATTCATGTTCTTGATTCCATCAACTCTTGATGCTTAACTCTTGATTTCTATTGGGTATATGTTAAAATGGTATGGAGAATATTCTAGAGCATTCTTGAGGTGTGGAGAAAAGATGAAATGAAAAATAACGACTTGGGGGCCTCTTTTCATAAAAATTAAAAATCTGCCCGACGGTGTTATACGGACACATTTACGGTCCGTATAACTTATACAGTCCGTATATGTGACCGTATAATACTTCCAGTGGATGAACCTTCTCTGGACAGGTTATACGGTCCCTTATACGGACAGTATAAGTTATACGGGCCGTATAAATTGGTCGTATAACTCACAGTTTCTCCGAAGTTGCTCTCGTCGTTTCATTTGATCTCCGATCCTTGTGGAACCTTCTTAACACTTGTTAAACACCTCATTAACAACCTAAGGAGTGTTATAACTCTTCCTCAAGGTATTATTAAATCATCATTAACTCGGTTCTTGCAAAACCCTTCCAAAACACAGCTTATACTTCGCCTTCCTCAACGAACTTTCTTCTCCTGCCTCAAATGTCTTTGAAATCTTAATAAGAATCGCCAAGTAGCTTTATTACTTGTAGGAACATCGTATACATCTCACTCTACGTTAGTCTATCTACCGCACAATGACATGAAATTTTCGAGGTGTAACAGTACAGATTAGTGTGCCCATATGTTACGAGTCAGTTAAGTGAAGTGAGTAAATTAGGAGTATTCCATTCCTATATGAATAGTTAAAAATCAAGACCATTCTACTAGTTTCGCATAGTAAGTGTAAGATGTGTTATGATCAAGAGACTAAGTGTTTCCGTAATTAGCTTCTAGGACAGCATAAAGAAGTTTACGGTGTTTGTAAGATAGATGGAGAATTAAGAAAATCTATGTACGTATAATTGAAAGTCCTAAGCTAAAGTATGGTAGCGTAATAAAGATTCACGATAGATAGGAGAAAGATGAAAAGGGGGTGAATACGAAAGCGACGAGAGTGAATAGACCTAGAGATTAAGCCGGAAAATGAGTTGATAGATTGGTATAGCATGAAGAAAATTAGAAGAGTTCAGGTTTTTGATAATATAGAGAAGATAAGGCATTGTAATGATAGTAGAATCAGTGTAATGGGGATAAGAGGATAAGGATTTCAAGTACCAGTGAGTTTCGCTTAAGATGAATTACTAGTGGATGGTAAGATCTTATAGTAAATTGGCTAAGTTGAGTAGAAATAGCCTATACAGCCCCTAATTCAAGAGTACGTGATAAGTCGATCGGAATAGTAGAGCCAACATAGTGTTTATACCTTTACGAGAACATAAGCTTTAATTATAAGTTAGTCGAGTAAGATGAAAGGATTAGAAACATTTAACAAAGATTGTAGGTAAAGAGATCTAAGAGAATATTTGTATGTTATCTACGTCGAACTGTGTAGCAAAACGCCTAATAAGAATAGAATGTTCCACCCCAAAAGGAAGTGTAATAAGATAGCGTTGAAGGATATAGACTAGCATATGTAAGAAAATGAATATAGAAATAGTTTGAATCAAATTATGATATCTGTGAAATGTCAAAGAGGTGAGGAAACCTTAAGGACAAACTATCGGGCTACGTGAAAGAAGGTAGCAACAGTTGTAAGTTCGACAAATTACCAAGTGAGGAACCCTAGTACGAGAATAATGTCTAAAGAAAGAGTATGTCCCAGTTCATTTAAGTTATTAAGTTAGCACTAAGCACAGGTCTAATAAAGCCTGGGTAGTGTGCATATAAGTCTAATATTCGAGGACGAATGTTCTTAAGGGGGGAGGATGTTACATCCCGTACTTTCGTACGTTGAAGTACATCTTAATGAGTCGATGTAAGCTCGGAGAGCAAGACCATTCTCAATTTTGTAAGTGTTTATAAACCATGTATAGCATATGTTGGATGGTTTATAAGTTAAACAAATCAAAGAAAATAAGTTTCATCGAAAGTTGACAAGTTGGGAATGTTATAACCCGTACTTTTGGGGCAAGATTGGAGTGATTAACATGCTAAGAACATCATTTTATGAGATATTTGAACTGTATAATCATTTTATGTTAAGTTTTGAAGTCAAGCGAGGTTGTAAAACAAAAGTCGGCAAAAGTTATCACAATTTACATTTATAAGTTTACTGAAATTTAGTTCTAATATGACTGAGCTTTTCTCCCAATATACTTAGATTTGTAGGTTCATCCACCCACCAAATCGAAGTTCTGCAATTCTAGTTTCCAACACATTAAGCCATTCATCGATACGATGTCAGGGTAGAGAAATATTCGCATTTTTGCAAGACTGTGCTGGCAGCCCCTTTGGGACCCACTTGAGGCGGTGGACACTTTCAAATTGCATATAAAGTGGTTCTACTTCACTTTAAATCATTTTTCTCACCCAAAATAGACCCAAATAGCTCCCAAATCCTCTCTAGATGTTTCTCTATCCTTCAAGTAATGTTCTACGAGAAATTAAATTGTTTTTCCTTTTGAAGATCATAGGAGTGCAAGTTTTAGCTTGTTCTTCCTTTTGTTGTGGTGAGATTGAAGTTACTTCAAGTTGAAGCAAGGTCAAAGTGGTCTGATTCTTGACATCCAAGGTAAGATTATCATTTTTCTTTATATATGTGAACTTAGTAGAGCTTTCGAGGTGCTAGAAAGCTATGAAATTGTAAATAGTTGTTGATATGTTAAGTTGAGCTACGGGTGTTGTGTGTTACATTTTGAGGGGTTGTTCTTGTTGTTCTTCATGTGTTGGACATAGAGTGGTTGATTGTTGTTGTGTTGATGTTTTTCTTAACTTGAGGGATGTAAAAGAAACAGGGAAGATCTTTGTCCGATTTGCCGTAGTACGAGCTTGTCGTTCAATAGTTAGTTGGTATGTTCCTTCTTGTTGATAATAGTATTGTTTCATGTTGTAGATTGGTTGTGAAGAGGTGGGCTTTATTGCCGTCACTGAAGATTCAGTTCCAAGGTATGTAAGGCTAATCATATCCTTTTCTTTGGGATGAATCCATAGCAAGTTCCTTTTTTCCGAAAATGAGTTTCAAATGAAATATTCAGAAAAGTTCTCTTCAGCGGTTCAATTGCCCCTTATGCTTCAGTTTCATTTTTTCCCCGATACTATAAGCTTCCTATATCCATTTATGGCTCGTGATCCTCATAGAAAATGCAACTAAGTTATAGTGGCTTCCTCGTAGAGGCTTCCTTCGTATAATGGTGCTTAGTATTAGTTGCTCCATTTATGTGCTAGATAGCTCTAAACGTTTCCTTATGTAATGTTTCCATAGTTATACGAGTTTCATATGTTCATTGGTAATCCCTTGTTTTGTTCGAAAATGCATACGAACCACGACGACTCCCTTGTAAGAACTCATGTGGTAAAACGACCACTCGTAAGGAATGTTCTACCCATGATCATTAGTAGCTCCATATATGTCTTAATTAGTAGTACTTTGATAGGTTCAGTTCCATGTACTTGTTTGTAGTTTCACGTTCCATTTAGAAAGTGTTTATAAGCTGTAGTGACTCCCTTATGGAATTATAGCACAAGGATGATAGAGAGTTACCCTGTGCGAGCTGTTTGTTGCTTATATACGTAACTAGGATAAGATGAGATTCCTATTTGATGGATAGATACTTCTTGTAATATGCTTTGACGACCTTGGTAGCAGTGATATGAGAACTCCTCTTTGTGGAGGTATGTTGATGTTACGATTGGTAAGTACAAGAGTGCTAGCCTGGCAGATACGGGCATGATTGCTCGATAGATGACGGATACGCTAGTCCGAAAGTACCGGCTTAATAGTCGGGTAAGAAATGATAATACCGGTACGCGAGTCGGGAAAGTACAAACTTACAAGTCTGTTAGCAAGCACATACGTACGAGACAATATGAGTAGTTAGCATTACAGTTTATATGTTCACGTGACTTGTGGATGATAGGTTAGACTTGTTATGAGCTGTGAGATGTTGTTACAGAAACTCCAGAAAGGCAAAGCTATAGAGAAAGACTACGTGTCCGGATTGATAAGACTAGGATATATGACATTACAGACTTTTTGTATGACGTGACCTTCGATTTCCAGGTGATCTTGACACATGTTTTATCCTATCATCACATCAGCATTTCTTTCATTTGATTATTGTACTCTTTTATGATTATTGTGTTGCCTTGCATGCTCGGTACATTATTTTTTACAGACATCCCTTTTGTCGGGGATACATTATTTCATGCTACAGGTTCAGGTAGTCGGTTTGGCGGACCCTTGGAGTAGATACTCTCAGTTCCAGCAGTTGATTGGCGAGACTCCATTTCATCCGAAGTGCAATCAAGTATAAAGGTTATTTCACTTTGTGAGGTACACTACTTTACGGGTAGGTCGGGGCCCTGTCCCGACTATGTTATGTTTGTCCGATATTCTTAGAGGCTTTTGTAGACATATGGATACACGAGTCATTTACGGTATGTCGGTCGGATGTTTGTATAGGTTAAGGCCATGTAAGACCGTGTGTTGTATATATATATATATATATATATATATATATATATATGTTTGGGATTTTCGATTGCGAGTGCTTTAAATATAGTAAGTTTATCAGTTTTACGGAATGGTTCGCTTACGTATATAAGGCATTACGTGTCTATTCATACGAGTAGTTAGCATTACAGTTTATATGTTCACGTGACTTGTGTATGATAGGTTAGACTTGTTATGAGCTGTGAGATGTTGTTACAGAAAGTCCAGAAAGGCAAAGCTATAGAGAAAGACTACGTGTCCGGATTGATAAGACTAGGATATATGACGTTACAGACTTGTTGTATGATGTGACCTTCGATTTCCAGGTGATCTTGACACATGTTTTATCCTATCATCACATCAGCAATTCTTTCATTTGATTATTGTACTCTTTTATGATTATTGTGTTGCCTTGTATACTCGGTACATTATTTCTTACAGACATCCCTTTTGTTGGGGACACAATATTTCATGCTACAGGTTCAGGTAGTCAGTTTAATGGAACCTTTGAGTATATGCCCTCAGTTCCAGTAGTTGATTGGCGAGACTCCATTTCATCCAGAGTGCAGCCGAGTCTAAAGGTTATTTGATTTTTTGATGTACACAATTTTACGGGTAGGTCAGGGCCCTATCCCGACTATGTTATGCCTGTCAGATGTTCTTAGAGGCTTATGTAGACGTATGGATATCTGAGGTCATTTACAGTATGTCAGTCAGATGTTTGTATAGGTTAAGGCCATCTAAGACCGTGTGTTGATATATATATATATATATATATGTTTGGGATTTTCTGATTGCAGGTGCTTTAAATATAGTAAGTTTATCAGTTTTACGGAATGGTTCGCTTACATATTTAAGGCATTACGTGTCTGTTCACCTCACCTAGGTTGGGGTGTGACAAATATAGGTCATGGTTTTTGACTCCCTTGAGCATGGAGTTTTCCATGTGAAAATTCTTGTGTTGATTAATTTTCTACCATTACCTTCATACGCAAACTATTCCAGGAAACAGATTCTTGGAAAGCATGGGAGTAGCCCGATCCTAATAAGTTGTGCGCATTAATAAGAGATTTTTTTATTTTACTCATGATGTAATATTCTTTGTATAAATAGATAGGGAGATAGTAATAAAATTATTAACAACTGATATTGATTTTTGTCGACTTCATTGACAACAACAGCCAGTTCGCTAAAAATTTTGTTCAGCAACTATTATTGCACTTGGTTCCTTAGAATTTTCTTTCTATTTGAATTGTAACGGGACATTTCAATATCCATGAACTCATAATGCAAATGTTGTAAGTATCACAAGTTCGGGACAAGAAAATTTGAAAGATTAAAAAGTGAAGAGTAAAAAGATTCATGAAAAGCTACGCTTTTTCATGTTACCCACTTTCTATCACGACCCAACCCACGGGTCGTGCGGGCACCTACCATATTACTAATTGGTAGCCGAACCCTTACTATCACGAGCCAACCCGCCATGACTGGCACCCACACTAACTCCTAGTGGGCGAACCAACACACAACTCATCTATTCATTCAGTCCGATTTTTTTATTAATCAAGTCAGTCAGTTATTACTCATTCAAGCATCATATAAACAAAATAAGTTATGCCATAACATACTGAAATAAGTGTGGAAGTCTAACTATTACAAAATCCCCAAAATTCGAAAGTCACTGTTCCAAGACTCTAATATAAAACATGTCTAAAGAAAGAAATCTGTCTAATAAATATCCATCATGTCCGGAATAAGAAAAGACATCATAAGAAGAGGATCTTTGGGTGGCCTGGAATGGATAGAATGTTATAGCCCGTATATTGTACGTTTGGAAATTCCGAAGTCGTCGTGGGAAGCTAAGGACGAGACTATTTTCAAAAATCATTTTGGTGTACGAGTGGTTATGAATACAATCTATGACTATTATTGCATGGGAAATATTAAGAAAGGCCAAGGGTAAAAAGAGAAATTTGCAAAATGGCCAATGAAAATAATGTGGAAGATTAGGGACAAAATGGTAATATTGAAAAAAGTCGAAGGGCAAAATGGTAATTTCACCCAAGTTTCATGAAAGTTCCAAAGAGGCCATATTGGCCATGTGACAAAAAAAAAAAGAAAGAAGGGAATTAAATAAGGAATAAGATGACAAACTAAGTCATCTTTTGTATTTAAAGGAAATTTCAAGAAAAGAAGATGAATAATCTAGAGAAATGGAGAGAGGGCATGTGCCCCTCACATGTACAGAATTTATGTATATATATATAAGGGGCTTATCATACTAATTCAAGAAAGAAAGAAAAACAAAACAAGAAGATGAAGAACAAAGGGGAAGTGCACGGCCAAGAGGGGCAAAATTTAGCCCCATGAAATTTTGTCCCAAAAATTTATCTCTTCATGTATTTCCACTAATTTAAGGATGCTCTTCAACATGGTATATTTGTTGAAGCAAAAGAATCACTCTTTGGTGCAAAACTCCAACCCTAGCTAAGTGGAGAAGTTGTGAAGAAAAGTAAGATTTCATCTTTTTTATATGTTATGAAGGGTTTGTTCATGTTGTGGTATGTGGAAATGAATAAAAATCATGAGAATATGGATGTTGAAATTTAGCCATAAATGTTGATGTTGACCGTGTATGTGTATTGTATGTCTAAGAGTGATGCATTGGTTCTAGTTAGCATGTTGGTGCTTGTAGAGTGAAGGAATGGATGGAATAAATGAAACCATGCAAGTTGGGTTGGTTGGCCGTGTGCTATGCATAATGTGTAGAAGTGATGAACTAAGTGTATTTAGTATGATTATGTGTTGTTGAAATGTGTGGTAACGTGTAGGAAATAATGAAAATTCATGAAGACCTATGGATTGTGTTGTGGCCGAATGGAATAGGGTTTGGTAAGTTATGGTAACTTGATGTTGTTTGATATTTTAGTTGCCGTCGTTATGGATTCTACAATGAGAAGGGTAAGTTTAATGACTTAAAATAATGTTATGTTGGTTATGGATGATTTGGAAATTTATGTGAATTTTATGTAAATTTTGAGAATTGTATTGTTAATATGTGGGGTGATGTTGTGGGGACGGTGGCCAGGATGGCACATGATTATTATTCACCGAGACCCGCAGTAGAGGGCCGGGACACGTTATGTATATATGATTCTGGGATGCATGACTTTATCCACCGAGTCCCTTAATAAAGGGCCGGGACACGTTATGTACATATGATCCTGACAAGCATGATTTTATCTACCGAGTCCCTTAATAAAGGGCCGGGACACGTTATTTGCATATATGGCATCTGGTCCTACTATACATGATCCTACTCACCGAGTCCCTCATCGGAGGGCCGGGACACGTCATACACATATGAGATTTATGATTTTGACATGTATTCTGTATTCTGTCCGACATATGTCATCTTCTGAGCCTTCTGTATGTTCTGTACTCTGTCTGATATATGCCAGTATCTGTACGATCTGTATGTTCTGTATTCCGTCCGGTACATGACCTCATCTGAACATTCTGTACGCTCTGTACTTCGTCTGACATGTGACATCACGGGTTCACTCTGTATTCTCTGTACCTCTTCGGACATGCGGTCTGTGATTGCAAATTAAGCAGTTTAGGTATTCTGATTGACTATTTATTGTTCTATATGATTTTGGTATATGAAACAGGTGCGTATGAGTTGTGTCTGAAAGGTAAGCGTCTGCTAGTCTGAGTAACGTATGTATCTGATGGTTCAATCCATTTCGATTATAGTTACGTTTTTCTATATTGCATGCCTTACGTACTCAGTACATTTTCCCGTCGACATGTGACCCCCTGTCTTCTGGGACCGCGTTTCATCTTGTGTGCGGTACTCTATATGATTTTGGATGAGCCGATGTGATTATAGAAGATGTTCGGCGAGAGATGGCAAGCTCCATTTTCCGGGTCTTTTTCGCCGAGTCGAGTTTGTCCGATTATGATTTACGGATCCGTGTTAGAGACTTTGCAGACGACATTGTGGGTATGGTGTGTCGGTCGTCGGCGGCTCCATCGCCAGACATGTCAAGTTATGTTATGCAGTAAATTTTGTACAATTACCGATTTTGTCAAATTTGAAAGCTTTATTATGTATTTCATGATTATTCAGTCTAGAGATAAAAAAAAAATTATGTGTACAATAGAAATCCGTGGGTTCGCTCGGCTCCGGATATGGGGTCGGGTGCCCATCACGTCCCATCGGAATTGGGGCGTGACAAAGTGGTATCAGAGCGAGGTCTGTCCGTGGGGTTGTCTGCAAAGTCGTGTCCGGTAGAGTCCTGTTTATGGTGTGAAGCGCGCCACATCTATAAACAGGAGGCTACGGGGCATCTAGGAACTGTTGACCTTCTTTCTGTCATAGATCGTGCGATAGAGTCAAGTCATAGGAAAATGAAATTCCACATGTAAGCCTTACGTACGACGGAAGGAGGTAAGTAATGATATGGGAAGGTTACAAGGGTAAGTTTGGAAATATTTGTTTTGGTGTTGGAAACGAGAAAGTTGGGTGGTCCGGATGTGATATATGGCCGTATGTATTGTAAAGGTATTGTTGGCATTTGCAACGTACGATTTCGAACAATAAGAGTTTGTAAAGGTGATATGGGAGGCCGAAAAGGGTAAAATAGTAATTGTACAAGAAAAGATGTGTTACGGGGTATCTGAATCTGTAAGGCCTTGACTAGCCCCCGGGACATGTAATAAAGGCCATACGAGAAAGGAGACACGATTGTATCGACATTAAGGCACAAAATTCCACCTAAGTTTCGGAGTTAAGCGTGCTCAAGGAGGAGCAGTTTTATGATGGGTGACCCTCTGGGAAGTTTACTGAAAATTTTCATAAATGCAGATCCAAGAGGCAAATGAGAAATTGGAAAGTACAAGATAGTTGGAGACCATAAGAAGGCCGCGAAGCACGCGACAGTCGATTAGAGAAGAGACGGGGGAAGTACGTTACGGTTACCGAAATTTGGATAGGCTTGAATAGTATCGGAAGTGTTACGTGGGTTAGTTGATACTAAGGATATGTGCATATGTGTATGAATATGTATAGTATTTTATATGTGAGGGTATCGACGGAAGGTAAAAGGAAAACTCATGATAAGAAGTCTTGCTATTTGTACGCGGAGTTGGAAAGAAGAAGCCGTTGGTGCAAAAGGAACCCCCTCCCAAAGTGCTACAAGACCCATAAGGTCGATTGAACATTCGAGGACGAATGTTCTAAAGGGGGAGGATGTTATAGCCGTATATTGTACGTTTGGAAATTCCGGGAAGTCGTCGTGGGAAGCTAAGGACGAGACTATTTTCAAAAATCATTTTGGTGTACGAGTGGTTATGAATACAATCTATGACTATTATTGCATGGGAAATATTAAGAAAGTCCAAGGGTAAAGAGGAATTTGCAAAATGGCCAATGAAAATAATGTGGAAGATTAGGGACAAAATGGTAATATTGAAAAAAGTCGAAGGGCAAAATGGTAATTTCACCCAAGTTTCATGAAAGTTCCAAAGAGGCCATATTGGCCATGTGACAAAAAAAAAGAAAGAAGGGAAATTAAATAAAGGAATAAGATGACAAACTAAGTCATCTTTTGTATTTAAGGGAAATTTCAAGAAAAGAGGATGAATAATCTAGAGAAATGGAGAGAGGGCATGTGCCCTCACATGCATGAGAATTTTATGTATATATATATAAGGGGCTTATCATACTAATTCAAGAAAGAAAGAAAAACAAAACAAGAAGATGAAGAACAAAGGGGAAGTGCACGGCCAAGAGGGGCAAAATTTAGCCCCATGAAATTTTGTCCCAAAAATTTATCTCTTCATGTATTTCCACTAATTTAAGGATGCTCTTCAACATGGTATATTTGTTGAAGCAAAAGAATCACTCTTTGGTGCAAAACTCCAACCCTAGCTAAGTGGAGAAGTTGTGAAGAAAAGTAAGATTTCATCTTTTTTATATGTTATGAAGGGTTTGTTCATGTTGTGGTATGTGGAAATGAATAAAAATCATGAGAATATGGATGTTGAAATTTAGCCATAAATGTTGATGTTGACCGTGTATGTGTATTGTATGTCTAAGAGTGATGCATTGGTTCTAGTTAGCATGTTGGTGCTTGTAGAGTGAAGGAATGGATGGAATAAATGAAACCATGCAAGTTGGGTTGGTTGGTAGTGTGCTATGCATAATGTGTAGAAGTGATGAACTAAGTGTATTTAGTATGATTATGTGTTGTTGAAATGTGTGGTAACGTGTAGGAAATAATGAAAATTCATGAAGACCTATGGATTGTGTTGTGGCGAATGGAATAGGGTTTGGTAAGTTATGGTAACTTGATGTTGTTTGATATTTTAGTTGCGTCGTTATGGATTCTACAATGAGAAGGGTAAGTTTAATGACTTAAAATAATGTTATGTTGGTTATGGATGATTTGGAAATTTATGTGAATTTTATGTAAATTTTGAGAATTGTATTGTTAATATGTGGGGTGATGTTGTGGGGACGGTGGCAGGATGGCACATGATTATTATTCACCGAGACCGTTGGTAGAGTTTGGCCGGGACACGTTATGTATATATGATTCCGGATGATGACGAATTTTTATCCACCGAGTCCCCTTAATAAAGGCGGGAACACACGTTATGTACATATGATCTGACAAGCTTGATGATTTTATCTACCGAGTCCCTTAATGAAAAGGTAAGGGACACGTTATTTGCATATATGAGACATACATCGATCCGTTATACATGATCCTACTCATTGCCTTAGTCCTAATATTCAGTTTGTTATAAATCGGAGCGGTTTTGACTCGCTCGGGACGCGTCATTACGGTATCGAGAGATTTATGATCTTGACATGTATTCTCGTATTAACGTCCGACATATGCCATCTTCCTCGATGGTATTTCATAAGCGTACGATATAAGTATTTTGCTATATGTATTTGGATACGACGTACGACCCGATATATGCTAGTATCTGCTCTACGATCGCTTGTATGTTCTGCTCATAATTTCGTCCGGTACATAACCTCTTATATGCATATGAACATTCTGCGCGACTCCTTTCGTCCGGGCTCGATTATGTGCCTCCGCGATACGATTGTGACATCACGGGTTCACTACTCGTATCCCTCTCTGCGGGCGGGGACACGTTGTCTTCGTGACATGTGATGTTGTGGGGACGGTCCGTGATTGCAAATTAACACGTTATGTTTAGGTACTTTATCGATTGACTATTTATTGTTCTATGATTTTGGTATATGAAACATGTGCGTATGAGTTGTGTCCGAAAGGTAAGCGTACTGCTAGTCCGATATACGTACGAAGTAACGTATTTGTCCGATGGTTACGTACTTGCGTCGCGACATATATAGTTACGTCTCTTTTTCTATATTGCATGCCTTACGATTGACTATTTATTGTTCTATATGACATTTCCCGACCGACCCCCGTCGTATGGGGCTGCGGTTTACGTGCCGCAGGTACTCCCGGGACGAGCTGATGTGATTATAGAAGATGTTCCAAACGAGAGATGGCAAGCTCCGTTTTCCGGTCTTGGGGAGTCGAGTTTGTCCGTTATGATTTACGGATGTGTGTTAGAGACTTTGCGTACGCATTGTGGGTATGGTGTGTCGGTCGGCTGACTCCGTCGGCCGACATGTCAAGTTATGTTATGCAGTAAATTTTGTACAATTACCGATTTTGTCAAATTTGAAAGCTTTATTATGTATTTCATGATTATTCAGTCTAGAGATAAAAAAAAAAAAATTATGTGTACAATAGAAATTCGGTTCGCTCGGCTCGGGATATGGGGTCGGGTGCCCATCACGTCCCATCGGAATTGGGGCGTGACAAAGTGGTATCAGAGCGAGGTACGTCCGTGGGGTTGTCCGCAAAGTCGTGTGGGTAGAGTCCTGTTTATGGTGTGAACGCGCCACATCTATAAACGAGGAGGCTACGAGGCATCTAGGAACTGTTGACCTTCTTTCTGTCATAGATCGTGCGATAGAGTCAAGTCATAGGAAAATGAAATTCCACATGTAAGCCTTACGTACGACGGAAGGAGGTAAGTAATGATATGGGAAGGTTACAAGGGTAAGTTTGGAAATATTTGTTTTGGTGTTGGAAACGAGAAAGTTGCGGGTGGTCCGGATGTGATATATGGCCGTATGTATTGTAAAGGTATTGTTGGCATTTGCAACGTACGATTTCGAACAATAAGAGTTTGTAAAGGTGATATGGGAGGCGAAAAGGGTAAAATAGTAATTGTACAAGAAAAGATGTGTTACGGGGTATCACAGGAATACGTAAGGCCTTGACTAGCCCCCGGGACATGTAATAAAGGCCATAGAGAAAGGAGACACGATTGTATCGACATTAAGGCACAAAATTCCACCTAAGTTCGGAGTTAAGCGTGCTCGAGGAGGAGCGATTTTATGATGGGTGACCTGCAGGAAGTTTCTGAAAATTTTCATAAATGCAGATCCAAGAGGCAAATGAGAAATTGGAAAGTACAAGATAGTTGGAGACCATAAGAAAGTAGCGAAGCACGCGACAGTCGATTAGAGAAGAGACGGGAGTACGTTACGGTTCCGAAATTTGGATAGGCTTGAATAGTATCGGAAGTGTTCTCGTGGGTTAGTTGATACTAAGGATATGTGCATATGTGTATGAATATGTATAGTATTTTATATGTGAGGGTATCGACGGAAGGTAAAAGGAAAACTCATGATAAGAAGTCTTCTTTATCTTTGTACGCGAGTTGGAAAGAAGAACCGCTTGGTCACCAAAGAACCACTCCCAAAGTGCTACAAGACCCATAAGGTCAGTTGAACATTCGAGGACGAATGTTCTAAAGGGAGAGGATGTTATAGCCCGTATATTGTACGTTTGGAAATTCCGAAGTCGTCGTGGGAAGCTAAGGACGAGACTATTTTCAAAAATCATTTTGGTGTACGAGTGGTTATGAATACAATCTATGACTATTATTGCATGGGAAATATTAAGAAAGTCCAAGGGTAAAAAGAGGAATTTGCAAAATGGCCAATGAAAATAATGTGGAAGATTAGGGACAAAATGGTAATATTGAAAAAAGTCGAGAAGGGCAAAATGGTAATTTCACCCAAGTTTCATGAAAGTTCCAAAGAGGCCATATTGGCCATGTGACAAAAAAAAAAAAAAAGAAGGAAATTAAATAAAGGAATAAGATGACAAACTAAGTCATCTTTTGTATTTAAGGGAAATTTCAAGAAAAAGAAGATGAATAATCTAGAGAAATGGAGAGAGGGGCATGTGCCCCTCACATGCATGAGAATTTTATGTATATATATATAGGGGCTTATCATACTAATTCAAGAAAGAAAGAAAAACAAAACAAGAAGATGAAGAACAAAGGGGAAGTGCACGGCCAAGAGGGGCAAAATTTAGCCCCATGAAATTTTGTCCCAAAATTTATCTCTTCATGTATTTCCACTAATTTAAGGATGCTCTTCAACATGGTATATTTGTTGAAGCAAAAGAATCACTCTTTTGGTGCAAAACTCCAACCCTAGCTAAGTGGAGAAGTTGTGAAGAAAAGTAAGATTTCATCTTTTTTTTATATGTTATGAAGGGTTTGTTCATGTTGTGGTATGTGGAAATGAATAAAAATCATGAGAATATGGATGTTGAAATTTAGCCATAAATGTTGATGTTGACCGTGTATGTGTATTGTATGTCTAAGAGTGATGCATTGGTTCTAGTTAGCATGTTGGTGCTTGTAGAGTGAAGGAATGGATGGAATAAATGAAACCATGCAAGTTGGGTTGGTTGGCCGTGTGCTATGCATAATGTGTAGAAGTGATGAACTAAGTGTATTTAGTATGATTATGTGTTGTTGAAATGTGTGGTAACGTGTAGGAAATAATGAAAATTCATGAAGACCTATGGATTGTGTTGTGGCCGAATGGAATAGGGTTTGGTAAGTTATGGTAACTTGATGTTGTTTGATATTTTAGTTGCCGTCGTTATGGATTCTACAATGAGAAGGGTAAGTTTAATGACTTAAAATAATGTTATGTTGGTTATGGATGATTTGGAAATTTATGTGAATTTTATGTAAATTTTGAGAATTGTATTGTTAATATGTGGGGTGATGTTGTGGGGACGGTGGCCCAGGATGGCACATGATTATTATTCACCGAGACCCCAAAGAGAGGGCCGGGACACGTTATGTATATATGATTCTCGGGATGCATGACTTTATCCACCGAGTCCCTTAATAAAGGGCCGGGACACGTTATGTACATATGATCCTGACAAGCATGATTTTATCTACCGAGTCCCTTAATAAAGGGCCGGGACACGTTATTTGCATATATGGCATCTGATCCTGCTATACATGATCCTACTCACCGAGTCCCTCATCGGAGGGCCGGGACACGTCATACACATATGAGATTTATGATCTTGACATGTATTCTGTATTCCGTCCGACATATGCCATCTTCTGAGCCTTCTGTATGTTCTGTACTCTGTCTGATATATGCTAGTATCTGTACGATCTGTATGTTCTGTATTTCGTCCGGTACATAACCTCATCTGAACATTCCAGACGCTTCCGTACTTCGTCCGATACGTGACATCACGGGTTCACTCTCCGTATTCTCTTCCGTACTCTTCGGACATGCGGTCCGTGATTGCAAATTGCTTAGGTATTCTCGATTGACTATTTATTGTTCTATATGATTTTGGTATGTAAATGGTGTGCGTATGAGTTGTGTCTCGAAAGGTGTCGTACCTGCTAGTCCGAGTAACGTATGTATCTGATGGTTCTGTCTGTTTCAGTTATAGTTCGTTTTTTCTATATTGCATGCCTTACGTACTCAAAGACATTTCTGCATCGACCTCTGTCTTCGTGTGGCCTGCGTTTCATGCCGTAGCAGTACTCCCTAGACATGAGCTGATGTGATTATAGAAGATGTTCAGCGAGAGATGGCAAGCTCCATTTTCCCGGTGCCGCCGAGTCGCAGTTTGTCCGTTATGATTTCCGGATCCGTGTTAGAGACTTTGCGTACGCATTGTGGGTATGGTGTGTCGTCAGCCGGCTCCATCAGCCCGACATGTCAAGTTATGTTATGCAGTAAATTTTTTGTACAATTACCGATTTTGTCAAATTTGAAAGCTTTATTATGTATTTCATGATTATTCGCCCAGAGATAAAAAAAAAATTATGTGTACAATAGAAATCCGTGGGTTCGCTCGGCTCCGAATATGGGGTCGGGTGCCCATCACGTCCCATCGGAATTGGGGCGTGACATAGAAGCTCACCCTAAATCCGTCAGCAAACGTCCTCAATGCTAGATGTGAGGGCGGGTAGTGGTCTCTGTATCACATTCTGCACTCAAAAGAGTGCAGCAAGGTAGTATCAGTACAAACACTATGTATCGGTAGATATCATGGGACGACTAAGATTAGTATCATGCATATCTCATAAAATCAATAGAATAAAAAAGCCAGCCGACAGACACGAATATCAACAAACCACAACAAGTCAACCAAGGATAATCACAATCAATCACCAAGATATCAAGAATCGCAATTAACGGAACCCACAACGGAAATAAGTGTATCACACTAACCACATCACTGTACATACATGCTAACTGATGTCATAGCTCAGTAGTCATGACCTGCTGGGGACCCATGGTGTCCATGTACCCGTTGCAGCAAGCAACCCGCTCCACTCATTCCAAAATCACTCCTCGGACCCGAGCCATAATCTAGGTCACATGTGTTCCTTTCTATACCTCTTAACAGGACAGTGTTTCTTACCTTCTCATTATCAATGCTTGAGTCACCCGTTCATATCACAACATCACCGAGAAGATTATATTAGCTTCTCATCACAAACACATCCACTGCAGATTTAACACACAACAATAGTGGCACGAAGCCTGCACAGTCACTCAATCACATTCACATAGGAATTCAACCACACAATATCATGCATGAAAACTAGACATGCTTTCTCCTAAAGAATTCACAAAACATACAATCAACTAACCAAAGTCTAACTTAAGTAGACCATAACCTACCTCTAACGTAGAGCTGGAACAACGCAAGTCACTCCGCTACAGCTTTTCCTTTACTTACAGCCTCAGAACGCTCGAAGTCTAGAAATAAAAGGCTCAATGAGTCACAATTACTCAAATCACAAGTACCAACATAAGCATACCCTTCCTTTTACCCCATTCCAATAGGTGGATGATTTTCTAGGTGTAAAACAACCTAACAAGGGCCTTAGTAATCATTAATCATCAAATTATACCGATATTATAACAACATTCCCACTACAAGCATTTTTCATGGTCAAGATACCATTTTTATAGAACCCTAGGTCTCAATTCACTTAGTTTATGGCTCTAAGGATTCAATTCATGAGTAAAAGAAATTAACCCAAGCCTTTAGATGATAGATAAGTGATAACAACTATAACCTATCAAGTTTAGAAGGTTTAACAATTTCTAGGGTTTCTATTACAATTCCACCATTGAAGATCCACAAGAGTGATGACAAACATGAAGATGATGTGGAATGGTTGAAAGAAATAAATGAAACTTACCTCTTAAGAGTTTTCTTGCCCTAGCTTGAAAATTCACCCTAGGTGCTTGTGGGGAACTGTGTTGGGGTATTATGAATAAAAATATGAGACTAAGTCTTTAAAACACGGGTTCTGTCCCCCCGTCAACCGCTGCAGCGGTCCCGCTATAGCGGCCAAGTGACCGCTATAGCTGTTACACCTCGAAAAATTTCCCGTTAGCATACAGTGAATAGACTAATGAAGAGAATGATGTGTGTGATGTTTAGATAAGAAAGTAATAGCCTTTAATGGTCCTAATTAGGATTTCCAAAGACATTCGAGGTAAGAGAGGAAAGTTGCTAAGGGAAGCGAGTCATAAGTTGTGTGTCGGGCAAGAACTATGAGTATCGAGTTAATGACGTTCTAATGATGCTTTGGGAAAGAGTTATAACATCTCTTAGATTGATGTTGAAGTGTTAAACAAGTGTTAAGAAGGTTCCATAAGGATTGGAGATCAAACGAACGACGGAGAACATTTCTAGGAGAAGGAGTTATACGACCGACTTATACGATCCGTATAACACCCAGCAGAGATGATGTCTGGCCAGTGGTGAACCACGACCACTTATACGAACCGTGAAATGTTCCACGGACTGTATAAGTGTCCGTGGAAGTCCCGACGAGCTGAATAAGTTCAATTATATAAATGTGTTCCCACTTCATTTATTTCATTTCCCACATTCGTTCATCTCTCTCAAGACCTCTAGAATGTTCCATATATTTCATCCACAAGAAAACAAAGGAAATAAAATATCAATATCAAGAATTCGAGGGAATCAAGTGTATGAAACTCATTAGAGTCATCTAAACCAAGAAATCCCAAGAGAAGTGAATTAGGGTTTTTGGTGTAAGAAGGGAATCTCCATTCAAGGCTTATTATTCCATTCTCTAAGGTAAGTTTCGTGACCTTTTCATGTTGTTTGAAATATTGAAAAGTCGAAACACTTGGATTGTAGTAGAATGTAGAAAATGGGTCATAAATGTGGGAATAGTGTCATTGTTGAGCCATAGTTTGGAATAAATCATGGATATGGATATGTTATGATTATAAGTAGATTATGAATGGTATGTAGAACATGGAATATGTATTATATGTGAAGAAACATGATAGTGAACTATGATCATGATTTTGGAGAATTGAAGGGAAATTGTGAAATGCGAATAATGTAAATGAATATTTGGGAGTTGATATGGAATATGGAGGAAGTCGTATAAACAAAGGAAATGATGCCCAATTTTCTCTAGCTTTAGTAAGCACGTTCTTGTAATTGTTTAGCTAATGTCGATACGAATTCTTTTGAGGGTAGAACGTGTGCATTAACGGAGGACAAGCAAGCGATAGTTTAGTTAAACGACAAAGGTATGTGAGGCTAGTCCTTCCTTTCTAAGGCATGAATCTTATGGCATGACTTTCCTCCTTCTTCATGAATTTCTGAATTTCCTATCTTCAAGAAAACTAAAAGTCTATGATTGTGAATAGCTATATGAGATAAGAGATACATTATGTGTACGATGATGATGATGAGCTTAAGCCTAAAAAATTCTAAAGCCTATGATATGATGTTCTATAAGCTAATGATTCCGAATATGATTCTCTCATGTTGTTCATTGTATACACTCACCTTATATGCTAATTCCTTCAAGGTGAGGCAGAATGTTTATAAATGCTCCATAATGGAATCGGGAGTTCACGACCTTCTGTCGCCCCGATAAAGTATAGTTGTCTCTGAGTTCCTATGCAAGCATTGTGATGATTACATTATGATGAGTTATGACAAGTATATTATGATGAGCATATTATGATGATATTACACCGCACCTATATGGCCGGGCAATCACCGCTAAGGCGGGCAGCGTATACACCATGGCCAGATGGCATGGGCAGACACCACTAGTGGGCGGCATGAGATGGTACCCCGGACGCGGGAGGCCTGGACGCAGGCTAATGTTATTGATTATCACACCGTACCTATATGGTCGGGCAGCTTATACATTTATGCATATATGCTATGATGATGATTATGAAAGTAAGCCAGCATGCATTATTTCTTTTATGATTCAGTCAGTTACAGATTGCTCCTCATTTGATGCCTCCTCATTTCATTGATGTTTCATTATTGTTGATGCCTTACATACTCAGTACAATGTTCGTACTGACGTCTGTTTTCTTTGGACGCTGTGTTCATGCCCACAGGTAGACAGGGAGGCGATCCAGACTCGTAGGAGCTATTAGCTGATTTGAGAGCACTCCATTTTTCGGAGGTGCCATTGATTATTCTTTTGGTATATATGTATATGTATGTTTTAGGCATGACGGGGTCCTGTCCCGTCTATATGTCTAGTACTCTAGTAGAGGCTCGTAGATACACAGTGTGGGTAGTATGGTCTCACAGTTTCTCATCATATGTATATATACACTATTTTGATAGCCGAAGGGCTTATGCGCATAAAGTAAATATGTCTCAAATGAAATAGTATTTCTATGATTATAAAAATAAGAATATGAATGAAAGCAGATGAGTAATAGAATTAGAGGTGCTCGATGGTTAGCCCCGGGTGCCCGTCATGGCCCTAGTCGGGTCTTGACAAAAGTGGTATCAGAGCAGTTCAATCCTAGGAAATGTCTACGAGCCGTGTCTAGTAGAGTCTTGTTTATGGTGTGTTGCGCGCCACGCTAATAAACAGGAGGCTACAGGGCATTTAGGAAAAATGACCATCTTTCTTCTTATGAGATCGTGCGATAGAGCCGTGTATAAGATTTAATCCTCCCTAATAAGTGTGCTATGATTTCAGAAATGCCGCCAAAGGGAAAAGCTAAATCCGCCTAGAAGGGCAAGACTACGATGAAAAGGCGGGCAAAAAGAGAGTCGCCAATGAATGTAGATGAGGGTGAATCACATAATGAGGCTCCATCTAATGCTTCTTCCACCCCGCCTATTACAGAAAAACAAGAAGGGGCTTCAGCTCCAGCTCCTATGCCTCCAGTTCCTCCACTAGCTACTTCGGGTCAACAAGTGACCGAAGCCATTCATTTATTGACACAGTTGGTTGCCGCTCAGGCACAGCGGCAGAATGCGGGCCCAAGTGATCGGTCAGCTAGTACCAGAGCCCGTGACTTTATGAGTTTGAATCCTCCGGAGTTTTTTGGGTCAAAGCCGGATGAAGATCTGCAAGGCTTTATTGATGAGATGTTGAGGACATTAAAGATTATTCATGCCTTCGAAACTGAATCTGTGGAGTTGGCATCTTATAGACTCCAAGATGTGGCGGTATTGTGGTATAATAATTGGATAGCCTCGAGAAAGGAGAATGCGCCTCCTCCCGTTTGGCAAGAATTCATAGATGCTTTCATTCGCCATTATTTGCCACCCGAGGTCCACCGAGCTAGAGCGGATAGATTTCTAAATTGAAGCAAGGGAACATGAGTGCCCGGGAGTATAGCCTTCAATTTAATTCTTTGGCTAGATATGCCCCGAATATGGTGGCCGATATGAGTTATAGGGTGCATAGATTTGTGAGTGACTTAGGGCCATATTTTTTTAAGGATTGTTTGACGGCTTCGTTGCAAGACGGGATGGATATTTCCCGCATACAACCCCATGCCCAGAATCTAGAAGGACAACAACATCCGCAGAGGGGTGATCGTGATACTGATAGAGGGCAGAGCAAGAGGGTCAGATCTATGGGCACAGGCAGTGATTATAGAGGGGGATCAAGGCAGTCATATCCTAGACACTCAGGCCAATCGGTGACTAGTGCACCTCCCCGATTTACAGGTAGGAGATTTGATCGCTCCTTCCGTTCAAGACGGAGGTCGAGTTCGAAAGCCCCGTGTTTCCGGTTGGGGAAGATTATAGCCGAGAGGAGAACTCCGGTACCGCGATGCGACGGTCACACGGTAGATTACATTCCGGACGGTGTCGCCAAGGTTCGGATAGCTCGACGGGCCGTGTTGGGCACATGATGAGAGATTGCCGTCGATGAGCGGTAGAGTTGCGATCCGGCCACGGGATCGGCGGGTACAGTTCTTCTTCGGTCGCCGGGTAGGCGAGGTTCCCCGGATTCAGCAGCAGTAGGCCGAGGTGGAGCATCTACTTTAGGTGCCATACGGCATATATATGGCTGCTTTAACGGACGACAGGATCTTGAGTCCTCCCTAGATGTGGTTACAGGTACATTGTCCGTATTTTCTCATGATGTGTATGCATTGATAGATCCGAGTTCTACCCTATCCTATATTACTCCATATGTTGTTGGTCGTATTGGGGTGAAACCCGAGCCAATTAAACCTTTTGAGGTATCCACTCCGGTTGGTGATCCCGTGACAGCTAGACGAGTGTATAAAGATTGTATGATTGTGATATGTGACCGCCAGACTAAAGCTGATTTAGTTGAGCTGGAAATGTTATATTTCAATGTGATCATGGGTATGGATTGGTTGGCCTCATGCTATGATAATGTTGATTGCCGATTGAAAGTAGTTCAATTTCAATTTCCAGGAGAGCCCGTGCTTGAATGGAAAGGTCATACAGCATCTCCAAGAGGTAGGTTTATTTCCTACCTTAAGGAAAGAAAGATGATAGCTAAGGGCTATATTTATCATTTAGTCCGAGTTCATGACACCGAAGCGAAGTCACCAACTTTCCAATCCGTTCCGGTAGTGAATGAATTTTCGGATGTATTTCCAGATGAACTTCCAGGCCTTCCTCCAGAAAGAGAAATTGATTTTGCTATTGATGTATTGTCGGATACCAAGCCTATTTCTATTCCTCCCTATCGAATGGCTCCGGCAAAATTGAAAGAGCTAAAGGCACAGTTGAAAGATTTGCTTGAGAAGGGGTTTATTAGACCCAGTTCATCACTGTGGGGAGCACCAGTTCTATTTGTAAGAAAGAAAGATGGATCCCTACGAATGTGCATCGACTACAGGCAGTTGAATAAGGTGACGCTAAAGAACAAATATCCTCTTCCAAGAATTGATGATTTATTTGATCAATTACAGGGCGCCAAGTGATTTTCCAAAATAGACTTGAGGTTGGGTTATCATCAAGTAAGAGTTAGAGAAGAAGATATTCCCAAGACAGCTTTCAGAACAAGATATGGCCACTATGAATTTCGGGTGATGTCATTTGGGTTGACTAATGCCCCAGCAGTGTTCATGAATCTGATGAATAATGTATTCAGGCCTCTCTTGGATTTGTTTGTAATAGTATTCATTGATGATATTCTGGTGTACTCTCGCACAGAATCAGAACACGCAGACCATTTACGTATTGTTCTTGGAGTTCTTCGAACTCGAGAATTATATGCAAAATTCTCAAAGTGCGAGTTTGGTGAATTACGTGACATTCTTGGGTCATTTTATTTCAGATGATGGCATTAGAGTTGACACTCAGAAAATTGAAGCTGTGAAGACTTGGCCAAGGCCTACGACGCCTTCTGAGGTTCGTAGCTTTACTGGGATTAGCGAGTTATTATAGAAGATTGTGAGAGGGCTTTTCATCTATTTCAGCCCCATTGTGAAGCTAACCGAAGTCGGCTAGATTTCGGTGGAATGATGCTTGTGAACGCGGCTTAGAGTTGAAGGACAGATTGACCTCGGTTCGGTCTTGACACTTCCCGAGGAAAGGGCCGGATAGTTATGTTGTGTATTGTGATGCTACGGCGTTGGGTTAGAGTGTGTATTGATGCGGCATGGCGAGTTATTGCTTATGCTTGAGACAGTACAACGGAAACATGAAAAGAACTACCCAACTCATGATCTCGAATTGTTGCCGATTATCCATGCATTGAAGATGTGGAGACACTACTTGTATGTGTGTGTATGTTGATATCTATACAGATTACAAAAGTCTCCAATACATTTTCAAACAAAAGAGTTGAATGCACGGCAAAGGCGGTGGTTAATTGCGAAAGATTATGATGTGAATATTTTATACCACCCCGGGAAAGCAAATGTGATAGCCGATGCGCTTAGCCGCCGATCAATGGGCAGTCTATGTGAAGTTCCTTTGTAGAAGAAAGAATTAATTCATGAGCTCCACCAACTAGCTAATCTTGGAGTACGTTTAATTAATGCAGGTGGTGCAGGAGTTAGTGTTAGTGATCCCACAGTTTCGTCCTTGAACATGGAAGTAAAAGAGCGGTAATATGAAGATCCTCAGTTGAGCCATCATAGAGATACATTTCATCAGAAAGAGAAGTCTCCATTTGAAACTTCTATAGATGGGATTCTTAGATACCGAGGCCGGCTATGTGTGCCGAACATTGCAGAATTGCGTCGTCGAATCCTAGAGGAAGCTCATTATTCTCAGTATTCTATTCATCCAGGAGCGACGAAGATTATCATGATCTCAAGATGATATATTGGTGGGATGGCATGAAAAGAGACATAGCAGAATTTGTAGCTCAATGTCTAAATTGCCAGCAAGTAAAGATCGAACATCAGAAGCCAGGAGGATTATTGCAACCAATGGAAATTCCTACATGGAAATGGGAAGTAATCAATATGAATTTTATTGTGGGATTACCTCGTTCCCGAAGCAAGTATGATTCCATATGGGTGATCATACATAGACTCACGAAAGCAGCCCATTTTCTTCCAGTCAGAACCACGTACTCAGCAGAAGATTATGCGAGGTTGTATATCAAGGAGATTGTGAGACTTCATGGAGTTCCGATATTCATTATCACAGATAGAGGAGCACAATTTACAGCTAAGTTCTGGAAATCCTTCCAAGAATGTCTACATACTCAAGTGAAACTCAGCACGGCATTTCATCCGCAAACTGATGGCAAGCTGAACGTACTATTCAGACCTTGAAAGATATGCTACGAGCATGTGTACTAGATTTCGGTGGTAGTTGGGATGACCACTTACCTCTTATTGAGTTCGCATACAACAATAGCTATCATTCTAGTATCCAAATGGCTCCGTACGAAGCGTTATATGGAAGGAAGTGCAGGTCTCCAATTGGATGGTTTGAAATCGGGGAAGTACAACTAATAGGCCCTGAGTTAATTCAACAAGCGATGAAAAGTCAAGGTGATCCGAGATCGATTGTTGACAGCCCAAAGTCGCTAAAAATCTTATGCGGACAACCGCCGGCGAGACTTAGAATTTGAAGTTGAAGATTGGGTATTTTTGAAGGTGTCGCCAATGAAAGGGGTGATGAGATATGGTAAGAAAGGAAAGCTAAGTCCCCGACATATTAGACCCTATAAGATTATCCGCAAGGTGGGTCAAGTAGCTTATGAATTGGACTTGCCTTCGGAGCTTGAATTAGTCCATCCAGTTTTCCATGTCTCAATGCTCCGCAAATGTGTTGGAGATCCTACGAAGATTGTGCCAATAAATGATGTACAGGTGACAGAAAAGCTAGTTTATGAAGAAATGCCTATTACCATTTTGGATAGGCAAGTACGAAGACTCCGAAACAAGGAGGTAGCTTCAGTGAAGGTCTTGTGGCGAAATTTTTATAGAATCCCCGATGACTTAACATTCGAGGACGAATGTTCCAAAAGGGGGGAAGAATGTTACACCTCGAAAAATTTTCCGTTAGTATACAGTGAATACATTAATGAAGGGCATGATGTGTGCGATGTTTAGATAAGAAAGGAATAGCCTTTAATGGTCCTAATTAAGATTTCCAAAGACATTCGAGGTAAGAGAGAAAATCAAAGATCAATATCAAGAATTCGAGTGAATCAAGTGTATGAAACTCATTAAAGTCATCTAAACCAAGAAATCCCAAGAGAAGCGAATTAGGTTTTTTGGTGTAAGAAGGGAATCTCCACTCAAGGCTTCTTCTTCCATTCTCTAAGGTAAGTTTCATGACCTTTTCATGTTGTTTGAAGTATCGAAAAGTTGAAACACTTGGATTGTAGTAGAATGTAGAAAATGGGTCATAAATGTGGGAATAGTGTCATTGTTGAGCCATAGTTTGGAATGAATCATGGATATGGATATGTTATGATTATAAGTAGATTATGAATGGTATGTAGAACATGCAATGAGTATTATATGTGAAGAAACATGATAGTGAACTATGATCATGATTTTGGAGAATTGAAAGGAAATTGTGAAATGCGAATAATGTAAATGAATGTTTGGGAGTTGATATGGAATATGGAGGAAGTCGTATAAACAAAGGAAATGCTGCCCAATTTTCTCTAGCTTTAGTAAGCACGTTCTTGTAATTGTTTAGCTAATGTCGATACGAATTCTCTTGAAGGTAGAACGTGTGCATTAACGGAGGACAAGAAAGCGATAGTTTAGTTAAACGACAAAGGTATGTGAGGCTAGCGCTTCCTTTCTAAGGCATGAATATTATGGCATGGCTTTCCTCCTTCTCCATGAATTTCTGAATTTCCTATCTTTAAGAAAACTAAAAGTCTATGATTGTGAATAGCTAAATGAGATAAGAGATACATTATGTGTACGATGATGATGATAAGCTTAAGCCTAAAAGATTCTAAAGCCTATGATATGATGTTCTATAAGCTAATGATTCCGAATATGATTCTCTCATGTTGTTCATTGTATACACTCACCTCATGTGCTAATTCCTTCAAGGCGAGCCAGAATGTTTATAAATGCTCCATAATGGAATCGGGGGTTCACGACCTTCTGTCACCCCGATAAAGTATAGTTGTCTCTGAGTTCCTATACATGCATTGTGATGATTACATTATGATGAGTTATGACAAGTATATTATGATGAGCATATGATGATGATATTACACGGCGCCTATATGGCCGGGCAGTCACCGCTAAGGCGGGCAGCGTATACACCATGGCCAGATGGCATGGGCAGATACCACTAGTGGGCGGCATGAGATGGTACCCCATGCGCGGGAGGCCTGGACGCAGGCTAATGTTATTGATTATCACACCGTACCTATATGGTCGGGCAGCTTATACATTTATGCATATATGCTATGATGATGATTATGAAAGTAAGCCAGCATGCATTATTTCTTTTATGATTCAGTCAGTTACAGATTGCTCCTCATTTGATGCCTCCTCATTTCATTGATGCTTCATTATTGTTTATGCCTTACATACTCAGTACAATGTTCGTACTGACGTCCATTTTCTTTGGACACTGTGTTCATGTCCATAGGTAGACAGGGAGGCGATCCAGACTCATAGGAGCTATTAGCTGATTTGAGAGCACTCCATTTTCCGGAGGTGCCATTGATTATTCTTTTGGTATATATGTATATATATATTTTGGGCATGACAGGGTCCTGTCCTGTCTATATGTCTAGTACTCTAGTAGAGGCTCGTAGATACACAGTGTGGGTAGTATGGTCTCACAGTTTCTCATCATATGTATGTATACACTATTTTGATAGCCAAAGGGCTTATGCATATAAAGTAAATATGTCTCAAATGAAATAGTATTTCTATGATTATGAGCATAAGAATGTGAAGGAAAGAAGATGAGTAATAGAATGAGAGGTGCTCAGTGGTTAGCCCCGGGTGCCCGTCATGGCCCTTGTCGGGTCTTGACCATAGAGGATCCAAAGAAAATCTGCTCACCTCTATAGTGGTATCGTCATAGAGGTCCATAGACCGCCACAGCGGCCCCAAGAGAAATGGCTGGCCGCTGGGAGCGGTCAGCCTACCGCCGTAGCGGTGCCTTTTAGGCAGTGAGCTCGACTTTTTATCCAGTTTTCCCCCTTTCATTCCACATTTCATCCGAGGCCTCACAAACACAAACAAAACATGAACACAAACATAAAAACACCATATGAATCCACCCATGGCCTCGAAATTCCCAACGGAGTTCTAATTTCCTACACCTCCCGACAGACTCAATACAATAAAGCAACAATCACAAGCAAGTCAAATTTTAACTCTTAAGCTTACAAAAATGGAGTTCTTACTGACTCGTTCTACCCTTGGGAAGGTTCTATTTGGTGAGGTGACCCTACACTTTTCATAACGACCGGAAGAGTCGTTACACTTACCAACCAACCCAAATACTCATCCATTCATAGTACCTCATTCTTACACACACCTCCGTACAATCACACCTTACACAACCCCTACAAATCATAAAAGTTGCACAATGTAACATAACAGACTGGCAGTACACACAAACCGGACGTAGAAATATGAGATGCAATGCAATGCAGATGCGATGCAAGGGCCCAACCACGCTGTACATACATGCTAACTGGTGTCATTGCTCAGTAGTCATGACTGGGACCCATGGTGTCCATGTACCACTCGTTCCGGATACTCATCGGACCCGAGCCATAAATCCTCCGCTCCAGAAAGAACCTCGGACGCAGATCCACATCGTATAGATTTAACACATTCCACCCAAATGGCCATATGACTAAATAACATATCTGCCCCATACTTAGTCTTACCTACTCCATATATTTCCTCATAACACATGCAATGCAATGCAATGATGCAATCAGTCAAATAAAGTCATAAATCATGCCCTTGATGGGCGCAGTATCAATCTCGATTTACTTTAGTTCTTTCAATACAAATCTCTTCTTAACAAGAAAGACAATCACATGAATATTTCAATACATCTGGAGATAAAGACGGAAATCAAATATTCCTAGGGATGCATAATCTAAACAATGAAGTGACCCTCAATGATGATAGCGCTCTCTACTCAATAATTGTTCATTATCACCCTAGCCACAAATTACACATAGTTTCCGTTAAGTTTTCAAATATGTTCATCCAAACACCGTGTCCGAAGACCTAATCATGGAATCTCCCGTCAACTCTAAATGTATATACGCTTTACTAATCAAAGTCTAACTCAAGTAAACCATAACCTACCTCAATGACGAGCAGCTACATTAAATTTTCCACAAATTGCTTGCCTTCTTAGCCCTTATCAGAATCCATGAGAGATGTTAGTCACGGGGAAAGATGTGGAGAAGGTAGGATAAACCCTCTTCTCTTCTTTGTCAAAGGTTTTTCTTCTTGTGCAAAACCTAATAGCAGCCTTGGGAGGTCTTTTTGCCCCGCGTCGACCGCTGCGGCGGTCGTTTGCTCGCTATAGCGGTACTGCCATGGCGGTCCCTGACCGCCATAGCAGTCCGCTTCCTTCCCTGGTCCACAGTTTTCTAATTCTATCCGAAATTGATTTTTCTCACTTAACCCTTAAAACACTCCATAGGGCTTATTATTTACGATCCTAAACCTAGATTGGGCATGGTTCGCGAAGCATTAAATAACGACCGGGCGGGTTGTTACACCTTCCTATTTAGTCTGTCCTAAAAATGATACATCTTTTTTATTTAAAAATAATTTAACTTTAAATTTTTATTTTATTAATAATGACATGATTTTATAGTTACGTAAATATTTTTGATATATTTTGGACCACAAATATTAGAGGTCTTTCTTTCTTAAATTCTATTTCCTGTCAAATATTGCCACAAACAATGAGACGGAAGGAGTAGTCACTAAGAGGCCACAATAAAAATCATACAATTCACCTAGAAAAGTGAGAGATGGACCTCAATGTTGAAGAATTTTCTTAGAAACTTTAGCCAAATCAAACCACTATCCCCTCCTCCTTCTCCTATGAAGTTTTGTGAACTATAGAGATATTATGCCCCAAATCTGGGTGAGGTGGACGGGCATCCGGTGCCTCAACCTGATCGAGCGAACTATCCATAGATGTGTACTATGCAAATGTTGAAGAACCTAAATCAAATGATACAACATTCTGTATGAACAAATGAAAGATGCCACTGGCATATATATATTTATGTAAGTGGCTTGTCGGGCCTGAAACATATGATTGTTATACAAGTGCACACAAATCACTATCAATGAATGTCTATGAAGCCTCTACGATGACTAGAACTATACAACTGCAATACTGTCGGGACAAAGCCCTGACCTACCTATAGTCTCGTTACATCAACAGGAGTACTAGAATCGAACCGACCCCGAGAGAAATGGATCTCACCACTCAGTAGATGAATACCTGTAAGCAGTGTATAATAAAGTGAGCACTTCACCGCTTAAAGCAGGGAAGCAAAGCGAAGAGAAGCGGGTATGTCTCTATGATTACCGGAGGCGAGGTCGACCAAAGAAAGTGTTATATCCCGTATTTTGTACATTGGGACAATCCGGGTTAACTATGATAAGTTAGGGTCAAGACCATTCCGGGATATGAAGTCGAGACTTTTGACCTTCGATTTTGTTTGGAGACATAAGTTGTTCATGAAT
>NW_026725786.1:0-42785 GCF_029784015.1 Lycium ferocissimum
CGACATAGTAAAATTCCTTATCATAAGTTTTCCTTTCGTTCTCCATCGATCTCCTCACGTATGAGATATCATACATGTTCATATACATATACACATATAATTAGTATCAACTAGCCCACAAAATGCTCCAGACACTATTCAAGCCTATCCAAATTCCAGAGCCGTAACGTACTACACGTTCTCTTTCTAATTTGGCTGCCCGCGTGCTACGTGGCTTTTTATGGTCTCCAACCATCTCGTATATTCTAATTTCACTTAGGCTATTCCGAGTTTTTCACTTGTCTCTTACGACTAAATCTTTGGGATTTCTTGCATACTTCCCGGGGGTCACCATCCCGAAATTGCTCCCGTCAGCACGCTTAACCCCGAAACTTTGGTGGGACTCGGTGCCTTAATGCGATATAATCGCGTACGCTTTCTCATGTGGCCTTTATTATATAATCTGGAGCCGATAAAGTTTCTGATTCAGGCGTGTTCGTAACACGTCCCTTTCTCTTGCAATTACCGTTTGCCCTTTTCAATTCTTAGTGTTCACCTTCACTTCCTTTCCCGACTTACATTTCGGTAATACTTCAATATTCTTACCTCATCCAACATGCCTCGTCCGCACCGTTGTTTACCTGCGTACTTTATGCTTGTTGATGCCATAGATCGCTTTCTTTTGTCGACGTCGTCCTTCTGCTGAAATAAAAGGTTAGTACAAGTGTTACATCCCGCATTTTGTACGTCGGAATATCTTAAGACAATTGCGGGAAGGTAAGGACAAGACTATGTTCCAAGAATTATTTTAATGTATAAGTTGTTTATGAATGTTATTGGTGTGGAAATATTGAGAAAGGTCAAGGGTAAAGAGGGAAAATTCGCAAATGGTTTATGGACAATATGACGGAAGGCTAAGGGTAAAACGGGAATTTCACAAATGTTCAAGAAAAGTCTTGAAAGTGCCACTTTGGCCGTGCACCTTATGCCTTAATTTCTTTTATTAAATGGGGCTAATTATAATTATATGGACCAAAGCTTACCATGCAAGACTTATGCAATTTGTCATGACTTGGAAATTTCTAGTAAACTAAAGAAAAATTGAGAAAAGTTGGAGGAAATTAGGGGCACATGACCGGCCATGTGCCCCCTTATATATATATATGTGTGTGTATTGGAAGATAATAAGAAGCCTAATAGTCATCTTTTGGACCAACACATGGACGACTAGAGAAATGGAGAAGCATGGAGAAAAGTCAAGAAGCCATTCGGCTCTCTCTCTCCCTAGCCGAGCAACATCAAGAGGGAGTGAAGAAAAGAAATATTTTCCTCAAGCAACTCTACACTTTAGAAGGTGCTTAACAACATGGGATGATTGTTGGAGCATGAAGAAGCTTGGAAAGAAAGACATAGGGGTGTTCGAGTGAGGTTGGCTGAGTTTGGCCATGAAGAATTTCTCACCAAAAATTGTTTTCTTCCATGTTCTCTACTCTTTGGAAGATGCTAAACAACATGGCATGGTTGTTGAATCAAGCAAGGCTCTTGTTCTAGCAAAAGGGAAGCTAGCCGAAGTCAAGAAAGAGAAAGAGAAGGTGAGATTCAATTTTTGTTTTCATGTATCATGCATGCTTTGCGGATATTGTAGTATGTGAAAACGAATGAAAATCATGAAAATACATGAAGTTGAAATATGGCCGTGTATGAAGGTGTGGAGCCGTGTGTATGTGAGGCATGTTAAGAGTAATGAATCCATTGTGTTTGGCTTGTTGTGTGTGGTTGTTATGTGGTGAAAACGAATAAAACCCATGGAAATATAGATGTTGAAGCTTGGCCGTGAGAATTGGAAATTGGCCGTGCATGTGTGTATGTGTTGTTAAGGTGATGAACTAATAAATTTAGTATGTTTTTGTGTTGTTGTGATGCATAGAAAATGAATGAAATGCATGGAATGTTGTATGTTGAAGGTGCAGCCGTGAGGGGCTGATTTGGAGGGGAGTTGGATGAATAAACTTTATGTTGTATTTTGGTAGTTGTTTGTTGCGGATTATGTAATAAAAATGAAGGTTTAATGACTTATGTTGGTGTTGCAATTGTGTGGGCTGATTTGATGTAGTAGTTTAATTGTCGTGGTATTGTGAACTTTATGATGGAAAATGAAGTCTTAATGATCCAAGATTAAAGTTGTAATCATATGAGCCGTTTGGAAGCTAATGTGATCGTAATACGCTTTCTTGAATTTATAGAAAGAATGTTGTAATGCGGATTGTCGATGTAGTCTATGAGTTTGGAAGGAATGAAATGCGATTGTTGATATGAGTTTGAATATATGGAGTTGAATTAAATATGCATGATTGTCGTCGAATTGTGTAGAATGGAGTTGTTAATGTTAGAATGCGGTTGGAATTGCTTATCGATATTGTTGAAGTCGTTGTTGATGTTGTTGTTGAATATTTGGGCCGAGCCATAATTCTCGGGACGGTGTACTTACAGGGGATGTCTTTGCCGAAATTCCGGCTAATATAAGTGAACGTGTTTGAAAGGTTAAGGCAAGTGTTTGATAATGAAACTAATGAGTGGATGAATTCTCTTGCATGTAGACTATCAAGTTTGGATGGATAAGCGTAGCAAGGAAGGCGCGGCCAAGGTATGTAAAGCTCACCTTTCTTTCTTTGGCATGTCTTAGTTCTATTAGGCTATGACAATGACCCGAGCCTTGGGGTAATTCCACTCTTAGAATCCGAGCTTAGGTATGTACCTTGTTCGTTCCTTAAACCTACTCTTTAATGGGACCAAAATAAGATTTTCATGTTTTCAAAAGAATGAATTTCAAAGGTTTTAAAAAGAATTGATTACAAAAGGGTCCGAACTTCAAACGTCCGTAACTTTTACATACGAGCTCGGATCGCCCCCAAACATAGTATGTATGTTTATAAGGCATAACTTTCCCTACCTACCCTAGTCGGGCTCGGGCGGGGGTCGACACCCGTCCGTGGGGCCCGCGACCTTTCTATGCCTATTACGGACGACCTTCGGAAAAATGTAAGTTTCGTTTCATTTGGACTTTTGCATATGAATTCTCTTACTTACTTAATGATTTATGACTATGATTTTATACATATGTATGCTCACGACTCCGCTCGTGCATGGTTGTACCTCCTTCACCGAGTCCCGGGCCGGTTATGTTCGTGCGCGATATGATAAATTCCGGTGTGATGCTGTGTTACGGTTCTCCGAGCTCCTCTCTAGAGGGCCGGGTTCCGTTTGGTGTGTGTGAAATGGTGTGTACGGTCGGCTATGATGCGTTACGGGGATTTGTCGGGTTACGGAGATGCGAAATCTTACGGTGTGATCTTGTGGCGTGGCGCCAACGACGGGCGGGCGACCACCGTTCTAAGAACTTTGTGCATGATTTGCATTTTAATTACATATTTTGATACTTTGCATATTATGTCTATTTTACGTATTTTTGTTCCTATGGTTACGTATTTACGCTTTACATACTCGGTACATATTCCGTACGACCCCCGCTTTCTTCGGTTGCGTTTCATGCCGCGCGGTACACCCGAGGTGAGCTAAAGGTATTAGCGACGGTGTTCCGGCGGGATTGGCGAGCTCCACTTGTTCCGGTGTCTTTGCCGAGTCGAGTTTGTGCATATTATGATATCCGAGTCATGTTAGAGACTTTGCGGACGGAGTCATATGCATCATATGTACATTTGTGAGCGGCTCTATAAGCCGTCATTTTGTGATATGTGATATTACAGATTTTGTACGTTCGCAAGTTTGTATTTGATTTGAAATTATGTATTTATGAGTTGGCCATGGGCCCAATGTGAGTACGTGTGTTACGATAGTCCGAGGGTTCGCTCGGCCCTGGATAAGGGTCGGGTGCCCATCACACCCTATCGGAAATTGGGGTGTGACAAAGTGGTATCAGAGCAGGTCTGTCCTAGGGGTTGTCTGCAAAGTCGTGTCCGGTAGAGTTCTGTTTATGGTGTGAAGCGCGCCACATTTATAAACAGGAGGCTACGGGGCATCTAGGATGGTTACTCTTCTTTGGCATCTTAGACCGTCTTTGTAGAGCCAAGTTATAGGAAATCCCGACCTTGGCCTTTGATTTCGGCGGAGGGTGGCGTTGACGGCGGAAGCAACTAGCGGTATGGAAGGTTACAAAGCACGCGAGGTAAAGTAAAGATACGAAAGATATATAAGGTATTGGCATGCGATTAAAAGGCAAAGTTGGAAAGCGAAAAGGAAGGTAAGCAAGAAAATGTGATATGTGTGGTCGTGTGGAGCCTATGAGGTAAATCTAATATCTTCGGACCCTTGTGAATGCGAGAGCCCCTGTGTGGCTATGATACGATATAATATGATGCGGTATGTATATATGATGATGGCCACGCGATGGCTGTTGCTGTATTTCTGCGTGCGAGTTTTGGAATGGTAAGAAATACAGAGGGGACTCTGCCGAAATTTTTCTGGAGATAGTACGAGAATGAGAAACGAGTTGGAAAATATTTTGAAAAAGTCGAGTTGATAACAGCGATAAAAGTCGACTGAGCTGTAAAGTACGACTGCCCTCCAGGAATAAGTTAACTATGGAATGAGTGGTGAAATAGTAAATGAGACGTCGGTGGAAATATGGTAGTAAGGAAATATAGTAGGGTTGAATAAAGTGATATGACTAAGACAAGGGAACGGAGGAAAAAAAAAAAGGAATTGTGACGAATGGGGATGTGTTAATAAGATAGCTGCCCGAAAGGGGTAGTGAGGGCGTTTTGGGAATATGATAAAGTTCCGACGTACTCAATATTATGTGTCGAAGATCATGCGGTGAGAAAGACGCAGTCAGAAAAGCGTTGAAGCGCCGTATACCATCAAAGTTCCAAAGTTAAGCGTCTTTGGAGTTAGAGCAATCTTAGGATGGGTGACCCCCTGGGAAATTTTCTGAAAATTTTACCAATTCAGACATAAGAGGCAAATGAGAGGTTAGGTTAATCTAAGAAAAAAAAAATTTTGAATCTGCGAAGCGGGCAGAAACCACAAAAGGGACGTGTAGGACGAGGCAAACTTGCTTGGTGAGGAGATAGGAAGTGTATCGCAGCCCTGGGAATTAGGATAGGTTTGAACAGCGTTTGGGTGTATTTTGTGGGTTAGTTGATAGTAATTATATATATGTATACATGAAGGTGTAGGATATCCCAAATATAATTGTATCGGTGGACATGTGAGATCCAACAACCGAAGTTACGGTGCAAGAGGCATTAATCGAGTAAGGGTACCGAAGTTCGAATGATGGCAAGAGTAAAGGGCACAAATGTGGCAAAATAAGCTATTATTACTCTACTACAGACTGAGATTGGGAATGAGGATATGAGACGGAGTAAACGGACAATGGTATAGGTACACTCCAAAAGGGGGAAAGCAGGTGAGAAGTCTTGCAAAAACCCCGAATGTCAGGACATTAGAAAAATGGACGTATATGAAGAGAACGAGGACGATGAGAGAATGATATTGGATAACTTAAGAGATAATGTGAAGGATAGCACTAATTATTAAAAAGGGGGCTCCCCCGAGGTGCTTATGAGAGCCCGTAAGCCTAGTTGAACATTCGAGGACGAATGTCCCAAAGGGGGAAAGGATGTTACATCCCGCATTTTGTACGTCGGAATATCTTAAGACAATTGCGGGAAGGTAAGGACAAGACTATGTTCCAAGAATTATTTTAATGTATAAGTTGTTTATGAATGTTATTGGTGTGGAAATATTGAGAAAGGTCAAGGGTAAAGAGGAAAATTCGCAAATGGTTTATGGACAATATGACGGAAGGCTAAGGGTAAAACGGGAATTTCACAAATGTTCAAGAAAAGTCTTGAAAGTGCCACTTTGGCCGTGCACCTTATGCCTTAATTTCTTTTATTAAATGGGGCTAATTATAATTATATGGACCAAAGCTTACCATGCAAGACTTATGCAATTTGTCATGACTTGGAAATTTCTAGTAAACTAAAGAAAAATTGAGAAAAGTTGGAGGAAATTAGGGGCACATGACCGGCCATGTGCCCCCTTATATATATATATGTGTGTGTATTGGAAGATAATAAGAAGCCTAATAGTCATCTTTTTGGACCAACACATGGACGACTAGAGAAATGGAGAAGCATGGAGAAAAGTCAAGAAGCCATTCGGCTCTCTCTCTCCCTAGCCGAGCAACATCAAGAGGGAGTGAAGAAAAGAAATATTTTCCTCAAGCAACTCTACACTTTAGAAGGTGCTTAACAACATGGGATGATTGTTGGAGCATGAAGAAGCTTGGAAAGAAAGACATAGGGGTGTTGGTGAGGTTAGGTGAGTTTGGCCATGAAGAATTTCTCACCAAAAATTGTTTTCTTCCATGTTCTCTACTCTTTGGAAGATGCTAAACAACATGGCATGGTTGTTGAATCAAGCAAGGCTCTTGTTCTAGCAAAAGGGAAGCTAGCCGAAGTCAAGAAAGAGAGAAGAGAAGGTGAGATTCAATTTTTGTTTTCATGTATCATGCATGCTTGCGGATATTGTAGTATGTGAAAACGAATGAAAATCATGAAAATACATGAAGTTGAAATATGGCCGTGTATGAAGGTGTGGAGCCGTGTGTATGTGAGGCATGTTAAGAGTAATGAATCCATTGTGTTTGGCTTGTTGTGTGTGGTTGTTATGTGGTGAAAACGAATAAAACCCATGGAAATATAGATGTTGAAGCTTGGCCGTGAGAATTGGAAATTGGCCGTGCATGTGTGTATGTGTTGTTAAGGTGATGAACTAATAAATTTAGTATGTTTTTGTGTTGTTGTGATGCATAGAAAATGAATGAAATGCATGGAATGTTGTATGTTGAAGGTGCGGCCGTGGTGATTTGGAGGGGAGTTGGATGAATAAACTTTATGTTGTATTTTGGTAGTTGTTTGTTGCGGATTATGTAATAAAAATGAAGGTTTAATGACTTATGTTGGTGTTGCAATTGTGTGGGCTGATTTGATGTAGTAGTTTAATTGTCGTGGTATTGTGAACTTTATGATGGAAAATGAAGTCTTAATGATCCAAGATTAAAGTTGTAATCATATGAGCCGTTTGGAAGCTAATGTGATCGTAATACGCTTTCTTGAATTTATAGAAAGAATGTTGTAATGCGGATTGTCGATGTAGTCTATGAGTTTGGAAGGAATGAAATGCGATTGTTGATATGAGTTTGAATATATGGAGTTGAATTAAATATGCATGATTGTCGTCGAATTGTGTAGAATGGAGTTGTTAATGTTAGAATGCGGTTGGAATTGCTTATCGATATTGTTGAAGTCGTTGTTGATGTTGTTGTTGAATATTTGGGCCGAGCCATAATTCTCGGGACGGTGTACTTACAGGGGATGTGCTGCCGAAATTCCGGCAGAATATAAGTGAACGTGTTTGAAAGGTTAAGGCAAGTGTTTGATAATGAAACTAATGAGTGGATGAATTCTCTTGCATGTAGACTATCAAGTTTGGATGGATAAGCGTAGCAAGGAAGGCGCGGCCAAGGTATGTAAAGCTCGCCTTTCTTTCTTTGGCATGTCTTAGTTCTATTAGGCTATGACAATGACCGAGCCTTGGGGTAATTCCACTCTTAGAATCCGAGCTTAGGTATGTACCTTGTTCGTTCCTTAAACCTACTCTTTAATGGGACCAAAATAAGATTTTCATGTTTTCAAAAGAATGAATTTCAAAGGTTTTAAAAAGAATTGATTACAAAAGGGTCCCGAACTTCAAACGTCCGTAACTTTTACATACGAGCTCGGATCGCCCCCCAAACATAGTATGTATGTTTATAAGGCATAACTTTCCCTACCTACCCTAGTCGGGCTCGGGCGGGGGTCGACACCCGTCCGTGGGGCCCGCGACCTTTCTATGCCTATTCTGGACGACCTTCGGAAAAATGTAAGTTTCGTTTCATTTGGACTTTTGCATATGAATTTTCTTACTTACTTAATGATTTATGACTATGATTTTATACATATGTATGCTCACGACTCCGCTCGTGCATGGTTGTACCTCCTTCACCGAGTCCCGGGCCGGTTATGTTCGTGCGCGATATGATAAATTCCGGTGTGATGCTGTGTTACGGTTCTCCGAGCTCCTCTCTAGAGGGCCGGGTTCCGTTTGGTGTGATGCTGTGAAATGGTGTGTACGGTCGGCTATGATGCGTTACGGGGATTTGTCGGGTTACGGAGATCTGAAATCTTCTGGTGTGATGCTGTGGCGTGGCGCCAACGACAGGCGGGCGACCACCGTTCTAAGAGCCTGTGCATGATTTGCATTTTAATTACATATTTTGATACTTTGCATATTATGTCTATTTTCTGTATTTTGTTCCTATGGTTGTATTTCTGCTTTACATACTCGGTACGTATTCCGTGCGACCCGACCTTTCTTCGGGGGGGCCGCGTTTCATGCGCGCGAGGTACACCCGGGTGAGCTAAAGGTATTAGCGGCGGTACTGTTCCCGGCGGGATTGGCGAGCTCCACTTGTTCGGAGTGCTGCCGAGTCGAGTTTGTGCATATTATGATATCCGAGTCATGTTAGAGACTTTGCGGACGCAGTCGTATGCATCATATGCATTTGTGAGCGCTCATAAGCCGTCATTTTGTGATATGTGATATTACGATTTTTGTACGTTCGCAAGTTTGTATTTGATTTGAAATTATGTATTTATGAGTTGGCCATGGGCCCAATGTGAGTACGTGTGTTACGATAGTCGAGGGTTCGCTTCGGCCTGGATAAGGGTCGGTGCCCATCATCTCTATCGGAGGGGTAGGGCGTGACAACAAGGGACTTCATACCCTATGACTGGGCTCTATCGCACGATCTTAGATATGAAAGAAGGTCAACAATTCTTAGATATGAAAGAAAGTCAACAATCCCTAGATGCCCCGTAGCCTCTTGTTTATAAATGTGGCGCGCAACACACCATAAACAAGACTCTACACGGACACGACTTTGCAACAACCCTAGGACGGACACCAAGCCTCGATACCACTTTGTCACACCCCGACCTTACTAGGGTGTGATGGGCACCCGACCCTCCTTCGAGTCGAGCGAACCCTTAGACGTTCGCGTTACTAAACCCGTCAATTCGAAAACTTTTAAGAAACATGAAACCTTTCAAACAATAATCATTATACGAAAATGCATACTCTTTTAACATTTACAAATCATTCACACTTCCCGACGCACTATCCACAAAACACGCCCCGCAAAGTCTCTAACATATGCTAAAACCATGACACGAACACTTTGACTCGGCAACACTCCGAACGAGGTGGAGCTCGCCAATCCCGCGGAAACAACTCCTAGCAAAGTCTTCTCTTCGTCCGGTGTACCCGCGTGGCATGAAAACGCGGCCCCCGAAGGGGAGGGTCGGCACGGGATATGTACTCTAGTATGTAAAGCGATTACAAATAACAATCATCGCTCAATTTAGAAGAAAAGAAATCACAATCAAGCTCATTACCGCAGCCATCGCCGGGGGAAAATATAAACGTATACATGGGGTCCTAGAACAACCCTTAAGTAAATAATACAAATGAACACACATTCCTTAAGCAAAGGATGCAACCTAACCCGTGTGTCGCCTCCGACATACCAATGAAATAGTCCTTCGACGGCCGCTTCCGCGCAATAATAATGATGATAATAATAATAATAATAATAATAATAATAATAATAATAATAATAATAATAATAATAATAGTAATAATAATAATAGTAATCCCTTCGGGTGTGCCGGTCCCAAAGATACGGTCTATCCCGGCCCCATCGGACATGCCGGCCCCGACGTAAAATGATGGCCCCTTCGGGCATGCCGGTCCGACATACGTCTATCCGGCCCCATTTCGGACATGCGCCCCGCATCCTAGCCCTTCGGCATGCCACTCGTGACATACGGCTATCCTGGCCCCATCGGGCATGCCACTCGGACATACTACTAATCCTGGCCCCCTTCGGGCATAATGATAATAATAATGAGATATCCCACCCTTCTGAGTGGTTTTGAAAAGTTTAAATAATAAAATCTCACACCCCCATCGAGAGTGGTTTTGGACGCACCCCCGCCGGAGTGGTTTTAGAAAAGCCTTAGAAAATAATATATCACACCCCTTCGGAGTGGTTTTAAGAAAGCTTTAGAAAATAATATATCACACCCCGCCCGGAGTGGTTTTATAAAAGTTTATAAAATATCACACTCCCCGGAGTGGTTTTGAAAAGTTTATAAAATATCACACTCCCTTCGAGTGGTTTTGAAAAGTTTATAAAATATCACTTAATGGAGCCATTTATGGTAGTTTCAAGACAATTCGATTACATTCACGGCAAGTTACGGACGTTTGAGCATTTTTCCAACAAGATATAAGCATTCTAGTTCAATCGCACTCGAATGAATAGTGCTCAATTTCGTAATCGAATTTCGATGAACGTAATAACCTCCCGAGGCTCAAATTCAAGCCTAGTATACCTAGGGACATGCCAAAAGAAGGAGAGGGATAGCTTCACATACCTTGGTCGTTCCTTACGCTCGTACATTTGACTCCCGTTTTAGCCACCAAAAACGCAAATGGTCCTCTTACCATTTACTATTCATATGAGACTTAGAATTCTATTCTTCGCCAATACTTGTTTATAAAAATTGGGCAGCACTTCCCCTATACATATCCTCCCCGAGGTTCAACTCCTACAAAACAATCAACAACAATCCGGAATTCAACCCGAGCTTTAATATCAATCATAATGTCACAACCATACTAGCAATTTCCAATTTCAATCCAAGATACATTATAACAACTTAATCAATATACCCTTTTCCTTCAAGACCTTCTAACTCCAATAAGAACAATAACAACTTAATAACTCGCGCATTAACAACACCATACTAACAACATTATATTCTATTCATGCAAGACATCTTATTCCATTTACATAAACTTCCATCTCAAGCCTCCAACTACTACAATTTCACTAAGATCATTAAGCTTTATTAACAACATAAAATTCACAACAACAATAATCAAAACACTAAATAAAATTGGCTTATTTTCCTCCACACCACACCACAACTACACGGCCACACACCATGCACATACACTACCACACTCACACACAAACCCCACGGCTAACATCATGCATGCAAGACTACAATCTCTCCAAAATCATTCAACATCCACAACAATATCAACCAAACACTAGATAAAATAGTTAAACATAATTTCCACACACACTTAAGCATACACGGCCACACCTAGCTTTCCACACTTCCGTAAGTTTTATTCATATTTTCTAAATTCCATCCTTTTTCACATACTACATCATATACAAACATCCAAAACATGCAAAGAATGATGAATTCTTACCTTGTTCCTTCAACTCTTCACTTGCTATCCAAGTACTTTCTTGCCACAAAAATTATACCATGTTGAAGAGGGTTCCAAGCTTAGTAAGTAATTCAAGAAGAGACAAGTTTTTGAATCAAAGTTGAAGGCTCCAAGATTTTTTTTTTTTTCTTTTCTTGCTCTTGGCCGAATTGGCCTTTCCATTTTTGCTCTTTTTTTTTCTTTCTTGAAACTTCTTGATTTGTCATGAAATGTTAAGACCCTTCTCTTTAATACTTGGATTAAAAATCCCACATGGGTTCAAATATATACTATGGCCGGCCACCATAAGGAATCGGGCCTAAATTTTCTTATTTTTTTGTTTGAGCCCAAATACTTATGGATCATCTTTCGCAATTCCCGAAACAAATTTTCAAAATTCCAATTTTGCCCTTAGGCCTTCTCCGGTGTTTTCACATCCAAGCTTCCGCAACCGGCATACACACATTAAGAAAAATCCAAATATGGCCTCCTTTCTTACAAGTCGAAATTGTTTCAAATTTTCAAACTGCAAAAATTGCCGGATGTAACAACAGTTCTACCGCACGATCTAAGACAGAAAAGAAGGGTAACTTCCTAAATGCCCTGTAGCCTCCTGCTTATAGATGTGGTGCACGACACACCGATAAACAGGACTCTACTAGACACGGTCTGTAGACATTCCGAGGACCTAACGCGTTCGATACCACTTTTGTCACGACCCGGCCCGTAAGTCGCGACACGTGCCGAAGTTGGACACTCATACGTACCCTTACCCCACATAAGCGTAATAGCAAAATAAACATATATAATAATTAAAGATATTATCAGATGGCGCACAGAAGCGAGTATGACGCACGAAGGCCGATCAGGCCGTCACAAAGTATATACACAATCCCCAACGCACACAAACGCACAGAACATATACAGAACCCACTATACATGTCTACGTACCTCTCGGAGACCGAAAACATAAATATATGACGGGACGAGGCCCCGTCGTACCCCGAAATCCGAATGTACATACATATCGTAAAAAAGGTCAGACCAAAATGTAAGCTCCGAACAAGGGAGCGGCGTAGTGGCCGATAGATGACCTAAGCGGGCGGATCCGCAGCGCGTGTCCGTACCGTGGGCATGAAACACGACCTCCGAAGAAAGGGGGTCATGACGAAAATGTATCGAATATGTAAATAGAGATCGTAATAAATAATATCGAATCGTGACGAGTGTGCAAAAACGAACGAAGTGCATAGCTAATCAATATGCATATCAGTAATCATAAATAATGCAGACGGAAAATATATGCCAAAACCGGCCCCGTTAGGGACTCGGCAATCAGAACGTGGTCGCCCCCGACACTGGCGCCACAATCATAACAGAGCATATCAGATCAGATGGCCATATGAAGCATAATCATCAAATGTCGACATAGGCGTACATGGCACATCATACACCACAACCCATGTACGTATAATACACCGCCTCCCCTCACGCGGGAGCACGGCGAACAATGCGAGAAATACACGCTTGAGAACATATCCCGGCCTCGGCTCAGTGTGGGAAATATTGAGGCATCCACGAATGGAGTAGTGAGAAACTAAATGCAATAAAAATACCGTACAGATTTCCAGAGACTCAATGAGGCATAGCGAATGACAGATCAAAGTAATGAAATCGGACGGAATCATATTAAGCGAGTTCCGGATATCATAATGAATTACGGAGAAATAACCTTTCTACGATCATTTTCATATTCCAAAATAGTTTATAAGACTTAAGGAAATATTTAAAATAATTTTTCATTTAGTAGTTAAAATAGTAGTTAAAACGTTTCCCTAAAACCGCTCGAAGACCAATCATAAACATAAAAGGATAAAACCGGAATTAGTGGGTCCACCTCGGGGCAACCGAGGCGATGGGCTTGAATCACGTATATTAGGCCTATGGAATCATCCATATGGATCTTAGGGACGTTCCATTACTTTCTAGGCAATCTATGAACATTTGCATAAATCTTTCAATCAAAACATACTTAAAGGATTCAATTCTATTGAACGTGAAAAACGGGGCATGTTCAAACGCGGATTCCGAAGAGCAGAACACTTTCCAAGGCGCAAATCCGATCCTAGTACACTTAGATCATGCCAAGAGAGAAATAGGAAAGCTTTACATACCTTTTGCGCCTTTTACGCTCTCCAAAACTCAATTCTCTTTTCGTCCAAAACCTATAAATGGTCAAGTTTACCATAAGTTAACCATAAGGCTTTAGGCATTCATTTTAAACTAATTCTTGTCTAACAAAATTCCGGCAGCACCTCCCCTATAATTATGACGCCCCGAGAATTTAACTCGGCTCAAATACCAACAAACAACCAAACCAATAACATTAATCCACAACAAGAATCACAAACCAACGCGAATAGTCTTCTTTCAACATAAGGCAACAACTTCCCGACTACTTTGCGTTTATAATTCAATATCCATATTTTCCTACTCATTCACTCACCAACATCATTTAGAGACATTTCATATAATTTTACATATTATTCGCAAAATATATAAATTTCCACCGAAGCCACAACTCGTCCAAAACTTCATTTTTCAACAAACATATTCATAACGCATTTTCCTTCCTCAAATTCATCAACAACCATCATAACTAGCACCTAAACAATGTAATTTCATAATTCCATCATACTATGTTGGAAACGCACACTTTCCTATAGCAACATGTATGAAATTCTAATTCAAACTTAAAGCGTTAAGTCTCCAATTACATCGTAACGATCGCAACGACACAACTAACATATTAAACAAAATAAGTTCAACATGATTCATCACCCTATACACCCCACGACAACATGCATATTTCCAACTTCCTTCCATTTTCGTTCTACTTTCATTTCCAATACAAATTCCACAACAATCACAACTATAATACAACATAAAATTCAATATGATCTTACTACATATATTCGGCCATATGCTTCCATACACACTAACTTTGCTACCTTCCAAATTTCCATATTTCTATGCTTTCAACTCATTTTCATATGCTACAACACACACAAACCTTCAAAACATAATTAGGACGGATGAATTCTTACCTTACACTTCCAACTTTTTCACTTCCTCAAGTTGTCCAAGCGATGAAACCAAGACTTAATCTTCCAAACCAACTACGCCAAGTCGAAAAGGGACCTTGAATTGGTATGATTGCCACAAGAAAACAACTTGGAAATCAAGATGGAAAGACTTGGAATTTTTTTCTCTCCTTTCTCCTATGCTCGGCCGAGAGGCTTGTTTGGTGTTGTTCTTCAAATTTCTTTTGTTTTCTTGAATTTTCTTGAAGCCTCCCTTATTCTTAAATTAATTAAATGGTCACATGGATGATCACATGACCATTCTCCATGGGTTTGGGCCTCCCCATGGCCGGCCACCCTTCCTTTTTTTTTTGGGCTTCAATTCTTATATTTTTTTCAAGCCCAATTAATGATGGGTCGTTTTGGGAAATTCACGGAACTAATTTACGAGATTCCAATTTTGCCCTTACCTTCCTTAATACTCCCGCGTCAATATTTCCTTGTTCATCACATGCACACTAAGTAGAATCCAATGGATACCTTAATTCCCACCATTTCGAATTATTTCCGATTTTTCCGAATACGCACAAAATGCGAGGTATAACAGGACGTTGCGTTCATGATCGCAGGTAGATAGGGAGACAGACAAGACCTCTAGGCTGCTTCTTTAGCGATTGTACAGGAGTGCTCCTTTTGTTCCGAAGCGGTGATTCAACTAGTATTATTCTTTTGTGTACGTATATGGGCATGGCGGGGTCCTGTCCCATCTTTATGATGTTAAACACTCCATGTAGAGGCTCGTAGATAGATGTATATAATTAGATGTCCTATAACCTCATCGGTTCATATTGTTGTATATCATTTTTAGCAACCTTATCGGCTTGCGCATATGGGCATAGTTGAGGATGATTATATAGATGTGCATTTATCTTTTGGACTCATGCTCTTACGGATTATTATAGTTATGAGTTATCTTTGTGGTCCACCTAGCTATGATTATGAGATGTATGAGAAGAGGTACTTGGGAGGTTAGCTCCGGGTGCCCGTCATGGCCCGCTGGTTGGGTCGTGACAATTGCCCAACTCCAAAAGAAGGAGAGCGGAGTTAATGCGAAGGAACCAAATCGAGCCAGTGGACTAGGCTGGGGGGAAAATCAGGTGGCTAACAATGGAAACGGACCGAGTTTTGGCGGGTCAACCGTGTTACACCCCGTATCTTCGAAGAAGCACTTATCAAATTTGAAACATGAGTACGTTGAGTTATGGTTAAGTAAAACCACTTTGAAATATAAGCAAGCATGATCAAGTACATTTAATGAGTGAAGGGTGTATACCGGAAGGTTTTATAAGGAAATGAGTGGAAGAAATGGAGTAGTACGACTTTGGAGAAAGGATGGGTAATGTTTTGTGTGAACATTTTGGTCCAACTTGGGGGATGAATATCTCTTAGCATATGAAGTGTTTTAAGGTGAAACAAAAGTCTAAAATGAAGTTCGTCGAGTCTAGTTTCCAACGCAACAAACTGCTCGTCCATAGGACATAGGAGTAGAGAATTATGGATGTTACAAGTTCGGCTGACAGAGCAGAAACGCGTGCTACAGTACTACTACAGTAACCAACTTGCTACAGTGCTACTACAGTAAAATGCTACAGTGAACCCGACCCGTTTCAGACCCTTATAAAATAGTTTGACTTGAAATCTTAGTACAAATATACTCCGATGAGTCTAACGATTGTGTGAATTCTCTTAAATGTAGACTTGCGAGCTCGGACGTATAAGTGTAGATAATTGGAGGCTGAACAGGTATGTTAAGGCTCATCCCTTTCTTTCAAAGGCATGATTGCTATGTTTGATTCCATAAATATTTCTATAACCTCCTTGTTTCTAAACGCTAGAAGTTCATGATTCAAGGCATGACTCCTTTCATGATAATACATAAATGTTTTCCAAAATGTCCGTATTTTCCAAACCAGAGATTTATGATTTTGGAAGCTCTTATGACAACAACGATGGACATGTGTTTTTTTACAATGATAACGGTGATGTCAAAGATGAGCACATCTCTATAATGATTGTGATAATGATTATTTTATGTTTAAAAGTCTCAAGTTAGGAGATCAATGATAATATGAGAATGTTGAGCTATTTCTTGATTTTGTTAATTTTATTCATTGACGATGACTCTATTTTTAAAAGCTCCAAAGTGTATGAATTGACGCTTTATGATATTTATGATCTTACTCTATGTTTTCCCTTGATGTTACTCTTCATTGATGGTCTCACCTTATAATGCTCGTCCCTTGAGGTGAGACACGACGATCATGATTATTCCATAATACAATCGGAGGTTACCGACCTTACGTCACTCCGATGGAGTTATAGCTTTTGATTGGGCTCTTATACATGCTTATGTTGTGATGATTACACCGCGCCTATACGGTCGGGCAGCACCACTACGCTAGGCATAGTAGGCGGCTTATGGATGATTACACCGTGCCTATATGGCCGGGCAGCACCACTACGCTGGGCGTAGTGGGCGGCTTATGGATGATGATAATAACACCGTGTCTGTGGGCGGGGTCGCACCACTAGTGGGCGGCGTGGGATGATTACCCCGGATGCGGGAGGCCCGGACGCGGGCTAATGATGTTATTTGATTCATACGGCTTTATGTATGTATGGGTGATATGTTTTGAAGGTAAAGTGAGCATGCATGATTCCGCCAAGAGGTAAGCGATTCTGATCCTTTTTCTTATATTTTCCATATTTCCTTATTATGTTGTTGTTCATGTTACGTACATATTATCATGTTATCATTCATTCCTTACATACTCGCACATTACTCGTACCGACGTCCCTTCTTGTGGACGCCTTTGCGTTCATGCCCGCGATCGGGGGTAGCCGGTCGGACGATCCACGGCGAAGAGGACCTCCCTCGGCGGCGGTCGGTACGCTCCATTGATCCGGAGCTACAACCCTATTGGTATGCTATTCGGTTACGTACATATATGGGTACGACAGGGCCTTGTCCTGTCCTTTCTACAGTTTGTACTCCATAAAGGTCTGTAGACAGTGATATGTAGTCGTGTTATTATGCAGCCTCATCGGCACTTATTTTGTTGTACAGGATATGGAAACGGCCGGTTTGTATTTATTACTCTCGATATTTATGTTTATATGTATGTGTTGGCCGTGAGCCCCGGCGTTGTCTTTTATGTTGATTGTTTGGGAGACAAGAGATCTTGCTCGATTCTGGTGTGTATGGGCCTAGGGGATGGTGATGGTAGAAGTAAATATAAGCATAGGAGTGCTTGGCCAGTAGTGGTCGGGCACTTGTTACGGCCCATCGGTTTGGGTCGTGACAAACCGAGGTCATGAATATGGTTGAGGCGTTGGCCAAACGAATCGATACAAACGAGAAAATGGTGGAAACGTACAATTCTCGAGTGGGCTAGATCCCCGGGGCTTGGCCGATTTTTAAAGGGTCGGATTCCAATCGATACTGTCAAAGGTGTTATCCTGAGTGAGGCCCCGAACTTAATCCCGAAGAGGTTCAAGATTCCAGACATTGCTAAGTACGACGGAACGACAGATCCACAGGAGCACGTGACTTCCTTCGCCTGTGCCATAAAAGGCAATGATCTCGAGGAGGACGAAATAGAGTCGGTGATGCTGAAGAAATTCGGCTAGACATTGTCTAAAGAGGAAATGACGTGGTATGATATGCTTCCTGAACATTCTATTAACTCGTTTGAAATGCTTGCAGATACTTTTATAAAGGCACATGCTGGAGCTCGGAATGTCCAAGCAAGAAAGGCGGACATATTCAGGATCACCCAAAAGGACAACGAGTTACTCCGAGAGTTTGTGTCGAGGTTTCAAAAGGAACAGATGTTGTTACCCCCGATTCCAGAAGAATGGGCAGGCCAAGCCTTCACCAAGGGCCTTAACCCCGGAGCTCTGCCTGTTGCTTCATTCAAACTGAAGGAGAACCTATTAGAATACGAGGCAGTGACATGGGCCGACGTCCATAACAGGTGTGAGTCCAAAATTCGGGTGGAGGATGATCAAATCGAACTGCCACCAGGAACGACGAACTGAGATAAAAATGCAAATAGGTCAAAAAAGGTGATAGGTACAGAGCCAAAGTCATCCAAGGATAGATACCAGCTGTATGGACCTTCGGAAAGGTCGAGCTTCAGGTCAGATAGGGGAACAAATGGTCCTAGTCATCACTTGAGCAGGAATTACAGGCGTAATAAGCACAGTTCGGGAAGTCGAGGGTTACAATTTAGAAGTGACACCGACGGGTCATCTACCAGTGGAGAAACCCCAAAGTTGTCTGAGTACAATTTCAATATGGATGCTGCTGGCATCGTTTCGGCTATTGGCCATATTAAAGATGCGAGGGTGCTGAGGCCTCTTCGGTCCGATCCTGACCAAAGGGACTCGAATGTGGTATGCGAATACCATGGTACTAATGGCCATAGAACGGAGGACTGTCGGCAGGCAGAGACGAAGTGGCCCGACTACTAAAAAATAGGCACTTGCGCGAGTTTCTAAGCAACCAGGCTAAAGGGAATTACAGAAATAGAGATACAAACAAGATAGTTGAGCCAGTGGAGCCACAACATGTGCTCAACATGATCATCGGTGGGGTTGAAACTCCCTGGGGTATGATGATAAAGAGGATAAAAGCCTCAATTACTTGGGAAAAAAGAACTCAGGACTACGTACCGAAGGGATCCATTTTCTTCAGTGATGAAGACGCGGAGGGCATCATGAAATCCCACAATGATGCCTTGGTAATCTCTATCCTTATTAATAAATCACAGGTTAAACATATTTTGATTGATCCAGGTAGTTCAGCCAACATTATCCGTTGGAAAGTGGTGGAACAACTGGGACTATTAGACAAGATCGTACCGGCAGTTCGAGTACTTAACAGATACAACATGGCGTGCAAAACTACAAAGGGAGAAATTACCCTACCAGTGAATACCTCCGGGACGGTTCAACAGACGAAGGTTTACATCATTGAAGGAGAAATAAGGTACAATTCGTTGTTGGGTAGAACGTGTGTACATGACATGAGGGCAGTGCCCTCAAAGTTGTAACAAATGTTGAAATTCCCAAACCCGAATGGGGTAAAGACGATTCATGGGGAACAACCGGCAGCAAGGGAAATGTTCGCAGTTGAAAAAGTAGCTACTGCACTAAAGGCATCATCGTTGAAGAAGGTTGACAAGTCAGTCAAAGGCAAGGACACTAAATAACAACCACAGGACTCGGACACAATCAACAAAAGAGAGAGGAAGGATCGGCGAACTTTGAGGAAGAGGACTTCGGGGTTCCCAGATCGTTCATGCTACCGGATGATTCAGATGCAACCAAATCAACTATGGAAGAATTAGAGCAATTCGTCTTGTTCATACATCTGCCGGACAGAAAGGTTTTCCTTGGCACGGGGTTAACCCAGAGCTCAGGCGTAAATTAATTAAATTTCTTCAAGCTAACGCCGACTATTTTGCATGGTCCCATTTAGACATGACAGGTATCCCACTGGAGGAGACGACTCACAAACTAAGTCTGGATCAAAACTTCCCCCAGTGAAGCGAAAAAGAAGACCGATGGCTGAAGTTAAGCATAAGTTTGTCAAAGAGGAGGTAACCAAGCTTTTAAAAGTAGGTTCCATTCGGGAGGTCAAGTACCCGGATTGGTCAGCAAATGTAGTAGTTGTGCCTAAGAAAGGCAATAAATTCAGAATGTGTTTATATTACAAAGATTTAAATAAAGCATGCCCAAAGGATCGTTTCCTTTGCCTCACATTGATCGAATGATTGATGCGACGGAAGGGCATGAAGTGCTAAGTTTTCTTGACGCTTACTCCGGTCACAACCAGATTCTCGATGCAAACTTTATTGTCTAGAAATTTTGGCACGCCTAGAGGGACAATCTCTACCTTTCATCTCTTTTCTTAAAAGTTCAAGAACACCAAAATGAATCAAATAAAAATGAATCCCAATTTTGATACTACTATGACTGCTGACTCTAAAAGTGGATTGAAAACTGTTATGGAGATTACTGACCAAATCAAAAGGAGCAAAATTAAAACGCTAGGACAACAAGTGCTTTAAGTATCGTCCAAGTCAACTCATGTTTCTGGTTCATTGTAACGACCCGTTTGGTCGTTGTAGCATCTCTGACACTTTTGACCTTTTTTCGAGCTTGGTTAGCTCACTTTTGACTCGAGGGGATCGTTGACACACTTCCCGAGGTGTTTAGATTTGATTCGGGTGACTTTTTGTGAAAATTGGGCTTAAAGCAAAAAATGGTTGACTTAAAGTTGACTTTTGGGTAAACAGACCTTTTTCAAAAATTCATCGATTCTGAAAGGTCCGGATGGTCATTTAGAACTTTTGTGCATATTTTGTTTGGTTTCTAATGCACTCGGGTGCATTTTGGGACTTGGGTTGAAAAGTTAGTTTTGAGGTATCGGGGGTTGACTTGGTCAACGAGACCTCCAATGGGAATTCTGAGGCCACGAGTGCATTCGTAGTGCGTTTTTATGTCTATCTGCATATTTGGTTTATGTCTGAGAGGTTCCAGGATGGTTCCGAGTGATAATTCCAAGTTTGGAAGACACCAGAAAAATTTTGGTGTCTGGTAGCCGCCGAAGCGGTCGGGTGGCCGCCGATGCGGCCGGGTGGCCGCCAAAGCAATCGGTCGCCAAAGCGGCCGGGGGTCCGCCGAAGCGGTCGACGGGCAGAATCTGCTATTTTTAAGTTTTAAAAGCCCCAACCTTAAGTCTTTATTTCATTTTCATATCTTTAAGCATGGGGAGGCGATTTTGAGAGGGTTTTCACTAGTTCTTCCCAAAGGTAACATCCTTGACCTTAGAATTATCTATTCACTTCTCTTAACCATTAATCTATGCTAAGATTCTTCCTATGAGTATGAAGGCTAAGTGGGTTTCGGGGTTTTCTTCTAAAATGAATTTGTGGTTAAAAAAATCTTGATTTGTTGGTTGGGTTAGCTCTATTAAGCATGGATTTGATGACAAAATTTATTATTGCATGATTCTAACCTAGTAATAACTAGAATCAAAGAGGGTTTTCAAGGATTTTTGGAGAAAAAGTATTAAAAATGAAATTGATGAATAGATGGAGTTTAATGATGAAATTGTTGATATTTATGATAGATTATCATGTTTCCATGCTTAGTAATCAATAACCCATGATTATTTCGTAGAAATTCTTGAATAAAAAATTAGAGTTCTTAGACCCAAATTGGGGGTTTTCATATAAAAAGGGTTTTGAGGATTAGTTAAACATTCCTTTGATTTTAATGATGGGTTTGGGTTAATTGGTGTTGAAATTGGTATTTTCATCATAAAATTTCCGTTTTGCCCTTAAGTCCCGTTTTTCTTAATTAAAGAGCAGGCTTGACCAGAATAGAATATAACCAATATAGGTGCTGTTCTTCTCGTATTCTTATCTAGAATCTCTATTTGATTAGAGTTTGATTGTGTGGAGACTCACCGTGAGGGCAAGGAATTAGCTCGTGGTCTGTGATTTGCTGTTTGGCATTCCAGGTAGGTTACGGCTTACCTTTGTGGTGAGACTTTGACTAGCGAAGCATATATTTAGATAATATTGTTGGAGATTTCATGTAAACCTTCGGGTATGAAGTTTGGGTTGGATGTTGCCTTAGGGTTTGGTATTGCTTGTGACTTGTTTGATCGGGCTTGTGGCCTGTAGACTCTATAGAACCTTGTTTGGTACGTTGTGCATAAATTGGTGGATTGTCTGTGAATTGGGAGTCAAATAGAAGGACAAATTTACTTGATATTGATACTAGTACTTAGTGTACGCCTTGTTATTAGTATAGAAATTTTGGGATATTTGGCCCTTATTGTCATGGAAATTGGATATTCATTATGATTACTGTGTGAATCATTTGTGATATTGGTGCGCTATGTTTGGCACGGCTTGAAACTTAAGATTGTTCACGGTTTATAGTTGCATTGTCCCATATTCATACTCATATTCATGGCATATTGATTATTGAGTCACCCTAGGCTTTGTGACACGGGATGACAAGTCATTCTAGGCTGTGTGATACGGAATGACCGAGATGGAAATACTGATACTATATTGTTAGGCTATGTGATTGGTACTGATCATAGAAATGAAAAGGAAACATTGATGAATGTGATATCGTGAGACTTGATTATTAGTAAAATTGAGAGTTGTGACTCCTTTGTGGTTTATCTCGTTGCCTTGATGATAGTATTACTTGTGCACCCTTTGTGGCACGGTTGGTTGATATGATTCATTGATATTGTACTTGCATCATATTTATACTTTATACATTATTGCATTGGATATTGAGTCATCTCTGGGCTGTGTGCGGAGTGACCGATATTCTTCTGAGTCATATTTGATATTGAGTCATCTTTGGGTTGTGTGCAGAGTGACTGATTTGGAACACTGATATTATGAGATTTTTGGATATTTGGTCCTCCGAGCTGTGTGCAGAGTGACGGTGCTTGGACTTCGCTGGTCCCCCATGGGTTATGCTGCCGAGGCGTGGAGGTATTCCGCCATCGGAGTACAAGAGTACAGGAATTGCATTGCATCGCATTGCAATCATACCTCATATTGCATTGCTTGATTTTACTTCTTGGTTGATTATGACTTGGTTATGGTGTTGGTTATACTTCTTGGTTGTTTGTGAGTAACTACGTTGGTTGGATCGTACTAGTAGACTTGTTTGATATATGTGAATGGTTGGAACAATTGACATTAGTTGCTATAACATAAGGTTGGATATGAACGGTGATTACATGGAAAAGCATGACTTGTATTCTATCATTTACTTGTTTTCTTTTACCTTATTGTCATTATATATGTCGACTAGTCTTAGTCGGCCTATGATACCTACCAGTCTATTGTTTTTGTCACGACCCAACCGGAGGGCCACGACGGGCGCCCGGTGCTAACCCACCCGGGCACCTCTTAACATACTTTCACATTACATCTAGGTGAGCCACATAGCTAAATCATACTTTTCATTCATCAATCATACTAATACCATTGGGCGACAATTCATTTATATCATTATTAGCAACTATGCCCATATCAATGTATATAAGCCGACGAGGCTAACAAAATAATATCCAAGATATAGGCCGACAAGGTCACACACATCTAACCATATATACATGTCTATGAGCCTCTAGAAGAATATGTCATATCATATAGGCGGGACAGGACCCCGCCGTGCCCATAATTATGTACACAAAAGAATCAATACCAAAAGCTGTAGCTCCGAATGAAATGGAGCACCGCTATGTAGTCCCTGAGAAATATAGCTATGGATCAAGTCAAACCTTCCCGGCCCTGCGGGCATGACGCAGTGTCCACAAACAAAAGGACGTTAGTACGAAGAATGTACTGAGTATGTAAAGCATGATCAACATCAATATGAAAGCATAATAGACAACATATGAAATAGCATAGGATGGGAGATAATAGTATCATCGTCATAACACTTACTTGCTTTTCATAGGGACATTCTATTTCTATTGCGTATCAGTGTACATACATCCATATCCGTATCCGTATTCGTATCCATACTCGTTTACATATCCATTTTCGTATTCGTAGTCATATTTCCATTCATACTCGTATTCATCTACATATTCATATTCATATCGTATACATAACATATTCGTACTCATATTAATATCATACACATAGTATTTACATAGCATCCCCGACCACGAAGGTTCGGTGTTTCACATACCTGGCCCTACCAAGGCTCGGTGTCAAACATACCTGGCCCTACCAAGGCTCGGGGTTATCCGTGCCCAAGCTCGGTGGTGTGCGCAATATATATATATATATATATATATATATATATATATATATATATATATATATATATATACATATACATATTTACTATATTCTACCCGGCCATATAAGCTCGGGGTTTCATAATAGCCATACATAGGCACATATACATATAAGTTCATAAGCATCTTTAGCATCATTACTATCGTCTTTCATTTCATCTATCCCTAGAGGATTACTCGTCGTATAAGGAATTTAGTATAATCGTAACATATCAAGGATCATAAGCTTAGTAGCTTTTTAGAGATAGGATCATTTGGAGGACATCATAGGCTCATATAAGAATAGATATTTGGCCAAAGAACCATGCCTTATGAAAGAAGGGTTAGCCTTATATACCTTTCCGTTCAACTATTCTATCACTTGTACATTCTCCTTTAATGCTCACGTTTCTACCTTCATTAGAGTTATACTATCATTAGGAAATCGATGACATAGCATACATGACTAAAGCTAGCGAAAATTGGACAACATCTCCTTTATTTATACAACTTCCTCCATATCACATGTCAACTCCCAAACATCAATGATAACATTCATAACATCACAACAATAGCCTTTATTCACCTACATTATCCTTACTTCTCAATTCACTTCCAATCATCCATATTCATGGTCATAACACACGATTACGTTCATTCATATACAATGTCTATTCCATGTTCTCAATATCATCTATAATATGATTATAATCATAACATATCAAGAATCATGACTCAATCCAAACATTTACTCAAAAGTGACACTATTTCTACATTCATGACCCATTTTCTATTTCCTTCTACAATCCAAGTGTTTCAACTTTCAAATACCTTAAACAACATGGAAATATCATAAAACTTATCTTATATGGTGTAGGAATGAACCTTGGGTGCAAACACCTCACTTGAGCAAAAACCTAATTTCACCTTCACTTGATTTCTTGTAATCTTCTAACCCTTGGAAGCTTTCTAACACATAAACACTTGGTTCTAGCCTTTTGATCTTTGTGTTCTTTTGGACTTGAGTCGAATTTGCTTAGAGAAGGGTTTTGAGCTCTCAATACTTGTAAAAGATGAAAAATGAAGTAAAAAAACCCAAGGCATCTATTTATACAAAAACTAAAAATCAGCCTGTCGGGTACTATACGGACACTTATACGGTCCGTACAATATTGTACGGCCTGTATAAGTGGCCATGGTTCACCAACCAGAAATTCATCTCCCTGCTGGGAGTTATACGGACCGTATAAGTGGTCGTATAACTCCGTTTTCCTGAAATGGATTCCGTCGATTCGTTCGATCCCCAATCCTTATGGAACCTTCTTAACACTTGTTTAACACTTCATCGACTATCTAAGGGATGTTATAAATCTTCTCCAAAGCATCATTAAATCATCATTAACTTGGTACTCGTAAATCCTTTCCGATACTTATCGTATGCCTTACCTTCTCTTGGCAAGCTTCCTCGTCTAACATTGAGTGTCTTAAAATCTTACTTAGGGTTATCAAATGTCATTCTTTACTTATTAAAGTACCGTATACTTCGTACTCTTCGTTAGTCTATTCACTGTGCATCAACGAAATTTTTTTCGAGGGTGTGCATCAACGAAAATTTTTTTCGAGGTGTAGAGTCATTCCAGGTGAGCACGATTTTGCTCGGATGTTCTTTCCCCTTACGCTTGCGGTTGTATTTTCTTTTATGGATGCTAGTGCTCTTGTATTAGATAGGTTCATTTATTATATATTCGAATGATCCCTTCCCTATATATCGTGTTTGTAAAAGTTGAATTAAGGGTTCGCCTACCGAGATGAGGTGCCCGTGACCTAGGCATGAAAGTCATTCCAAGGGTAAATTTGCAAAATGACTCATCTTCGGACTTGGAAATACGGAGAAAGGCTAGGGGCAAGAATTTGGTTTATAAGGAAATATTTTTCATGAAATAAGATAAATTTGCTAGAATTTTCAAGAAAGGGGGCCACTTGGCATGTGGGTCATGACCCACTTCTCCAAAATAAATGATATCCTCTTGGCCAAATGAATTCAAGCCAATATTAGGGGCAATAAAAGAATATGGTTCAATTAATTATTGGAAGGACTATATATATATATATATGAGGGAAGATGATTAATTCATCTTATTTCTCTAGATTTTCAAGAGCAATTAAAAAGCAAGAAAGAGAGAGAAAAAGGCTAGTGGCCATTCGGCCTTAGAAAAAAAAAGAGAGATTAAGAACCGAAAAAAAAAAAAAAAAAATGGAAAAGAGAGAGGAGAGTTCCAACTTGTTTCTTCATAGCCAAACAATCCCTTGAAGAGTTCTTAGTAAGTTGAAGTGGTTTGTGGAGCAAGAAGAAACTTGTTCTTCATACATATTCATACAAGTTGTTAAGTCTTGAGTCAAGTGAAGAAGTAAGAGGAAAAAGGTAAGGTTTAATTCTTTTTTATATGTTATGATGTTTATGTATGTTGTGGTGTATGAAAATGGATGAAATTCATGTGTTGGAAGTGTGTGTGTGTGGCCGTGACTTGCAAGGACAATGTGTGTGTGTGTGTGTTGTGTTGTATGTGTTGTGTTGTGTGTTGGTTGTTGTTGTAATGTATGTGTGGAAAATATGGAAATTCATGAAAAACATGCATATGGAGGGTTGGCCGAATGGTGTAGGTTATGGTAGGGTGTGGTGAATTGATTTTATTTAGAATGGAAATTGTTGTTATGGTAGGTTTATGGTGTTAGAATAAAGATTTAATGGTTTGGAGGAATGAAAATTGGGTTGTTGTGATTGAATTTGAAAGAAGGAAAAAAATGTTGTTGTTGTTTCATAAATTGGAAGATGTGGGTAAGTAGTATGTTGATGGTATTGTTGGAATATTATGTGAATTATATTGTATTGAATTATATTGAATTGTATGGAATTGAATTGAATTGCATTGAAAAGAATTGAATTGAGTTGAATTAAATATAAGTGGTTTGTTGGTATTGTTGGTTGATAGTTTGGCCGGGTTTGAATTCCCGGATTGTTGTTGAGTAAAAATTGGCCAAGTTGAACTTGGTGGAATGGAGTATTTATAGGGGAGGTGCTGCCGAAATTTCGGTAGCCAAGTATTATTTTAAGAATTCAATTCTAAAGGCACTAATCATGTTTGGTAAACATGACCAATTTGTAGATTTTGGCGAACTTGGAGCTTGAGTTTGGAGACGTGAACAAAGCGTAAAAGGTATGTGAAGCCTACCTCTCCTTCATTTGGCATGTCCTAGTTAGTATAAGTTGAAATCCGACCCTCGGGAAAAGTCCTACCCCTCGGAAACGACACCTAAATTTATTCCTTTTTCATTCAATAGAATTGAATCCATAACTTGTGCTTTAAAGAAAAGAAGTGTTCAAACGTCCGAAACCTTTGGAAATGAAATTGAAATGCCTTGAAACCTTCGTGAATGACCCAATGGTACATGATGACCGTGTTTTTATGTTCGTCACCCGAGTCTCGATAAACGTGCATATCGGTTTCCATTACTTCTTTCATAGGAACTTTATAATCTTATTTTATGTTTTCTTATGGTGTTGCTATTCATTGATGGTCTCGCCTTATAATGATTGTTCCTTCAAGGTGAGACGAAACGACCGTGGTTATTCCATAAGGTAGTCGGGGGCTACCGACCTTACGTCACCCCGATAGACACATGACTTTCTTTGGGTTCTTATGCATCTTCGCTTATATGATATGTATATGACATGTATATGATATGTATATGAAAATGGGGAATTTTGGGGAATGGATACATGTTGCGCTATAGACGCATTGCCACACGGTCGGTGGCGTAATTCCATCCGGACGCGGGATGCCGGACGCGGGACACATGTGGGCGAGCCGACGTATTTCGGCGACATGACTTGTTATTTTCACATGTATATGACAAGAAATGTTTTGAACAAAAGTATATAATAAGCAAGCATGACATCCGCCCGAAAGGCACTTACAGTACGGATTATCCTTTTATCTCGTTATATGATCTTTGGTCCACATGTTGTTATTGCTCATATGTTACATGCTCCATCATATTATTTTCATGGCTTACATACTCGGTACACTGTTCGTACCGACCCCTTTTCTTGGGGGCCGCGTCTCATGCCACGCAGTAGACGGGTTGACGGGCTCGACTCCTAGGAGCTTTTTCCCGTACATTCGAGAGGCGCTCCGGTTGTTCGGAGCTTCTATTTTGGGTACTATTTTTGTGTATATATTTGGACACAAAGAAAGTCAGCCACTTGTAATTACATGTATTTTGTTTAGAGGCTCGTAGACAGATATGTACAGGTAGATGTTCCATAGCCTAGTTGTCTTTGTCGCCGTGTGATATGTCAGTATAGTTGATTGCTACTACTCGTGTATATGTATGCTATTATCGGCGATGTTATGAAAAAAAAATGCCAGTGTTCATACGGCCCACTTAGTAATAAGAACAAGACATATGACCGGGGTGCCCGGTACAAGTATCGGGTACTCGTCGCGGCCCCTAGTTGGGTCGTGACAGAAGTGGTATCAGAGCGGTCGGTCCTAGGGTTTGTCTACGAGCCGTGTCCAGTAGAGTCCTGTTTATGGGTGTGTAGCGCGCCACACTTATAAACGGGAGGCTACAGGGCATTTAGGAAATATGACCTTCTTTGCATTCCAGATCGTGCGATAGAGCTATGTTACCGGTTTCTATATTCTTTCTTAATCTCGCGTTATGGTTTCAGTAATGCCGGTGACGAGGAAAGTTACAGCAGCCCGGAAGGGCAAGAGGGTGGCTGGGAAAAGAGTTGAGCGGGAGCCACCAGCGGAGGTAGAGGAAGGCGAGTCTCACAACGAGGCTTCTCCTGCTTCTCCTGTGTCAGCGGAGCAGGATAGAGCTCCAGCACCAGTACCAGCCGCCGCGGGCCAGCAGGTAACGGAAGCTATTCAGTTGCTGACCCAGTTAGTCGCCGCACAAGCTCAGCGGCAGGATACAGGCCAAGGGGACAGGGCGGCGAGCGCCAGAGCCCGTGATTTTATGGCCCTAAATCCTCCAGAATTCTATGGATCGAAACCAGAGGAGGACCCGCAAAGCTTTTTAGATGAAATGCTGAGGACGCTGAAGATAATACATGCTTCGGAGACCGAGTCAGTAGAGAATTGGCCTGTATAGGTTGCGGGATATAGCAGTCCACTGGTATAATAATTGGATATCCTCGAGGGGAGCAAATGCGCCTCCCCCGATCTGGCGAGAGTTCACCGAGGCATTTCTGCGACATTACCTACCACCAGAGGTTCGACGGGCCCGAGCTGATATGTTCTTGAATCTCAGACAGGGAAATATGAGTGCTCGAGAATACAGCCTCCGTTTTGACTCGCTAGCCAGGTACGCCCCAGCTATGGTAGCGGATATGGGGGACCGAGTGCACCAGAGTACGTGAGAGGGCTAGGGCCACATTTGGCTAAAGGCGCTGACGGCCTCACTCCGGGACGGGATGACTATCGCTCGCATTCGTGCCCACGCCCAAAACCGGAGGAGCGGTACCGGAAAAACGGAGGGGCGAGCGTGATTCGGATAGGGGCTCCAGGAAAAGGGCTAGATCTTTTGGGGCCAGAAGTGAATATAGAGGTGGACAGGCACCGCAGCATTCCAGGTATCCAGAACCGGATCAGAGTGCCCGAGCATCAGGGTCCCAGCATAGAGCTGAGTCGAATAGGACAGGGCCACCCCCACCGCGATGCACTCGGTGTGGTAAGCTACATTCTGGGCGGTGCTACCTTGACACGGGCGCTTGTTTTGTCCGTGGTCGGGGACCGACCACTTGATGCGTGACGCCCACGGAGATCCGGAGAGACCGGACTCGGCCCGCCGGATCCGCCATTGGTTCGTCGTCGACCGTGCGCCCTCCCGGACGGACGTCCCGGCCCCGGCCGGTCGTGGTCGAGGCGAGAGGGGGAGCACCTAGTACAGGCGGTCCTCAGAACCGCATATTTGCACTGACAAGACAGCAGGATCCTGAGCCCTCCCAGGACGCAGCTACAGGTACCCTATCGGCATTCTTTTATAAAGTACATATGTGATTGATCTAAACTCTATACCGTCATGTGTCATTCTTTATATCGTTGATGAAAATCTAGAAATCCTGGACGAAAGGTAGTTATACGCATAGACAAGAAATGAGTATTAAGGGCCGAGGGGCTAAAATGGTAATTAAGAGAAAAGTACGTTCCGAAGGCGTGTCGAAAGTGACTAGTACTCTAATCTGCCCTGGATTACGTGACAAAGCCCGTGCGGGGGAGTGGATGCAAATATATTAGCATTAAGATACCGGAATACGTTAACGTTTCAGGGTTAAGCGTGCTGGAATGGGAGCAATTCCATGATGGGTGACCCCCTGGGAAGTATCCCAAAAATTTCATAAGTATAGAGATAGAAGACAAATGTGAAGTTAGGGTAGCCTAGATGATATTAGAGTATATGGGATGACCGGAGACGTAATAGAGGTTGCGTAGACCGAGTCGGGACGGGGCCGGTGAAAAGGAACAAGCATAGCGCAGCTCTAGAATCAGGGTAAGCTTAAATAGTGGTTGGAAATGTTGCGAATGAGAGGGTAACAATAATTTGGGATATGTTGGCACATCGAGCAACTACAAGAGAAGGCGTAGAAACAAGTTGACGACGGGTACAGTACGACGCAAATATAGAGAACAACCAAGGAAGATAACCGTAGAGATAAAAGGGATGACGGCATCCTATGAAGTATGGTATAACAAGAAAGTATAAGTCAACCAAGTATCAGAACGGACGTGTTAAGTGATTGTGTACGACAACCATAAGGGAAACCTCCCCGAAGTGTGGTAACACCCTATAAGGCCAGTTCAACATTCGAGGACGAATGTTCTAAAGGGGGGGAGGATGTTACATTCCGTATTTTGTACCCTCGGGTAAGTCAAGGCAAGTGACACAAGTTGCGTATGGAAAATTGTAAAGTTGGAATATTAAGAAAGGCCAGGGGTAAAAAGGTAAATTTGCAAAATGACTCATGGAAATATGGAGAAAGGCTAGGGGCAAATTTGGAACTAAGGGAAATATTTTTCATGAAATAAGATAAATTTGCTAGAATTTTCAAGAAAGGGGGCCACTTGGCCATGGGCCCCACTTCAATATTGGCCAAATAAAAATCAAGCCAAACTAGGGGCAATATGTTGATTATAATTGGAAGAGGACTATATATATATATATAGGGAAGATGATTTATTCATCTTATTTCCCTAGATTTTTCAAGAAAGCAAGAAAGAGAGAGAGAGAGCTTGGCCATTCGGCCTTAGGAAAAAAGAAGAGAAAAACCGAGAAAAAAAAAGAAAAAAAAAAGAAGAAGAGAGTTTCCAACTTGTTTCTTCATAGCCAAACAATTCCTTGAAGGGTTCTTAGTAAGTTGAAGTGGTTTGTGGAGCAAGAAAATACATATTCATACAAGTTGTTAAGTTGAGTCAAGGGAAGAAGTTGAGGAAAAGGTAAGGTTTAATTCCTCTTTTGTATGTTATGAGTGTTTATGCATGTTGTGGAGTATGAAAATGGATGAAATTCATGTGTTGTGGAAGTGTGTGTGTGTGGCCGTGACCTACAAGAACAAGTGTGTGTGTGTGTGTGTGTGTTATGTTGTGTTTGTGTTGTGTGTTGGTTGTTGTTGTAATGTATGGAAAATATGGAAATTCATGCATGCATATGGGGGTGTGTTGGCCGAATGGTAGGTTATGGTAGGGTGTGATGAATCGATTTTATTTAGAATGGAAATTGTTGTTATGGTAGGTTCTATGTGTTAGAATAAAGATTTAATGGTTTGGAGGAATGAAAATTGGGTTGTTGTGATTGAATTTGAAAGAAGGAAAAAAATGTTGTTGTTGTTTCATAAATTGGAAGATGTGGGTAAGTAGTATGTTGATGGTATTGTTGGAATATTATGTGAATTATATTGTATTGAATTATATTGAATTGTATGGAATTGAATTGAATTGCATTGAAAAGAATTGAATTGAGTTGAATTAAATATAAGTGGTTTGTTGGTATTGTTGGTTGATAGTTTGGCCGGGTTTGAATTCCGGATTGTTGTTGAGTAAAAATTGGCCAAGTTGAACTTGGAGGAATGGAATATTTACGGGGGAGGTCTTTGCCGAAATTTCGGTAGCCAAGTATTATTTTAAGAATTCAATTCTAAAGGCACTAATCATGTTTGGTAAACATGACCAATTTGTAGATTTTGGCGAACTTGGAGCTTGAGTTTGGAGACGTGAACAAAGCGTAAAAGGTATGTGAAGCCTACCTCTCCTTCATTTGGCATGTCCTAGTTAGTATAAGTTGAAATCCGACCCTCGGGAAAAGTCCTACCCCTCGGAAACGACACCTAAATTTATTCCTTTTTCATTCAATAGAATTGAATCCATAACTTGTGCTTTAAAGAAAAGAAGTGTTCAAACGTCCGAAACCTTTGGAAATGAAATTGAAATGCCTTGAAACCTTCGTGAATGACCCAATGGTACATGATGACCGTGTTTTTATGTTCGTCACCCGAGTCTCGATAAACGTGCATATCGGTTTCCATTACTTCTTTCATAGGAACTTTATAATCTTATTTTATGTTTTCTTATGGTGTTGCTATTCATTGATGGTCTCGCCTTATAATGATTGTTCCTTCAAGGTGAGACGAAACGACCGTGGTTATTCCATAAGGTAGTCGGGGGCTACCGACCTTACGTCACCCCGATAGACACATGACTTTCTTTGGGTTCTTATGCATCTTGCTTATATGATATGTATATGACATGTATATGATATGTATATGAAAATGGGGAATTTTGGGGAATGGATACATGTTGCGCTATAGACGCATTGCCACCGGTCAGGTGGCGTAAATTCCATCCGGACGCGGGATGCCGGACGCGGGACACATGTGGGCGAGCCGACGTATTTCGGCGACATGACTTGTTTTATTTTCACATGTATATGACAAGAAATGTTTTGAAAAAATATATAATAAGCAAGCATGACATCCGCCTGAAAGGCACTTACAGGTACAGATTATCCTTTTATCTCGTTATATGATCTTTGGTCCCACATGTTGTTATTGCTCACATGTTACATGCTTCATTGTATTATTTTCATGGCTTACATACTCGGTACATCGCTCGTACTGACCCCTTTTCTTGGGGGCTGCGTCTCATGCCACGCAGGTAGACAAAGTTGACGGGCTCGACTCCTAGGAGCTTTTTCAGCCGTACATTGGAAGGCGCTCCAGTTGTTCGGAGCTTCTATTTTGGGTACTATTTTTTTGTGTATATATTTGGACACAGCAAAGTCAGTTACTTGTAATTATATGTATCGTGTTTAGAGGCTCGTACGGTCCGACATACGATATGTACGGTAGATGTTCAGCCTAGTTGTCTTTATCGCCGTGTGATATGTCAATAAGTACGGTTGAATACTACTACTCGTTTACATGTATGCTATTATCGGCGATGTTAAGGAAAAAAAAAAATGCTAGTGTTCATACGGCCCACTTAGTAATAAGAACAAGACGTTATAAATGATGTGTGTATCATGAAACGAGCATTAAACGCATGAAAACTGCAAGGATGAGCTAGAAAGTAGAAATAAAGGGAAATTGGAGGAAAATGGTGGATTTTGATATTCTTTCTTAATGTCGTAAATGACGACTTATGATTTCGATATTGTCATCTAGCAATAACATAAATAGCACCATTATGAACATCGACTAATAAGCTTTACGATCATACTATACGACGGGGACAATCAGAGTACAACATACATTATGAACTCGACTAATCGTACATAGAATTCTGTCTACGAGCCTCTAAACATAGTATACATATACATAGGAGGGGCCGAGATATACCGCCGTGCCCGAATATATACACAAAAGTAGTACCAAGAAACTCGGGGCTCCGAAACAACCGGAGCGCTCGCAAAAAATGCCGCCGAAAGAACTCCTAGGATCAACTCCGGCTATCCGCCGACTCGCGCGCGGCATGAAACGCGCCGCCCACATGAAGGGGCGTCGGTACAAATAGTGTACCGAGTATGTAAGACATAGAGAATAACATAAACAAGAGCATAGATTATAAGTAACAATATCGAGGGGTCATGGATATATATACTGAGATAAGAATGTAACCTGTGCATAGGAACGCCCTTTTCAGGCCGGATATCATGCATGCTTATTTTTTTCCTTTTTGGAAACAAAACATTTCCTTTCATAGGCATAGAAAATAGAATTTATATCATATCATAATGTATTATAGCATAGCGTAGTATATCATGGTATCATGGCATAGCATAGTATATCATAGTATCATAGCATAGCATAGTATATCATAGTATCATAGCATAGCATAGTATATCATAGTATCATAGCATAGCATAGTATATCATAGTACCGAATATATCGGCCTGCCCACATAGTATAATTCCGCGTCCGGGCATCCCGCGTCCGGGATGATATCAAGTCAAGTACGGATACATGCACCGTGAGTATAACCCAGCGCTCATAGCGCTCTGCCCTTTTTCCCAGTTTTCCCCAAAAATATTTTTAAACATATATATATATATATATATATATATCATAGCATGCGGGGAGTCCAAGAAAATCGGTACTTATCGGAGTGACGTAAGGTCGGAACCCTCCGATCGCTTTATGGAGTAATCATGGCCGCTTTGTCTCACCTTGAAGGGACGATAGTCATAAGGCGAGACTATCAACATAGAACGTGTCATAGCATATCGGATTATAGACATGACATAGGCGTCGACATCGTAGTATCACTTAGTAACAAGGAATCATAGTCACCATAGGATCGTAGTCGTCGTGGGATCACAGTATTCATAGGATCATAGGCATCCTAAATTCATAGTCATCATAGGATTATAGTCGTTGTTAGGTCATAAAAATTAGCAACATTATAAAACTTAGTTTTTAAAGAAAAATGTATATTTTGGAAAATGGCAATATTGTAAAACTTGGTTTTTGAAGAGAAAGAATATTTTGGAAAACACTTGTAACTTTTTCGGTGAGGAAAAATCATGCATTGGTGTTAAGGGCTTAGTTAAAACAATTCTTATTTAATAGTCGAAAAGATGTCCAAAGGTTTCCTTACATTATAGAATGAAAGTAAGCTAAATGGAACAATAAGAAAGAATTCGGGAATAGCGGGCCCACCTCGAGTCAGACGAGGCGGCGTATCAAATTTACGTACATTACAGTTCATAGCGTCACTTGGGAGGGTCTTAGAGTAATCGAGTCTTATTTGGGTAAGTTCTGGATGCTAAAGAAGTTTTTCCGACGTTTCGCGCAAGTTCTAATTCAATTACCGAATGAATAGTAACTATTTTCAATCTTAGATTCCGAGAAAAGGAATGGTCCTCGGGACACGTAGTCGACTTAGTACGTCTAAGACATGCCATAGAAAGAAGGGTGAAGCCTTACATACCTCTTTTTGCTCCTTATGCTATTCCAAATTCAAGCTCCAACTTCGCCAGAAATCTACAATTTGGTCATGTTTACCAAATGTTAGTTCAAGTGTCTAGAAGTAGAATCTCAAAGTGACACTTGTCTACCGAAATTTCAAAGCACTTCCTCGTAAATACATCATCCTCAACATTCAACCTGGCCAAATTTTAATCAACAACAATCCGGGAATTCAACCCGGCCAATCTAGCAACGTCAATGCCAATATTCATACTAGCAATCTCAATAACCAAACCAAAGTACATCCTAACAATTTAATCAACATATTACTTTCTTCAAAACCTTCCAACTTCCATAATAACAATAACAACTCAATAATTCATATACCAACAATATCATACTAGTCTCATTATCTTCCATGCATGCAAGAACCATTATATTCAATTTACATAAACTTCCACCACAAGCTTCCAACTACTACAACTTCACTAAACTCATTAAACTTTTATTTGCAACATAAGATCTAGCACACAACAACCAAAATACTAAATAATACTTGGCAACCAATCCTTCATAATTCACCATACACATATACACGGCTAACATCATATATATATACACAATTACAACCTTTCCAAAATCATTCAATTTCCATTATCCACTTAACATCTACAACAATAACAACAACCATATATTGGATAAAATAGTGATTAGCACATAATTTCCACACACACACATCTACAACATACACGGCCACACCACCCTCTTTACTCTTCCATGAATTTCATCCATTCTTTCATGCTACAACACATAGAATCATCCATAACATATAAAAAGGAAGTGAATTCTTACCTTCTTCCTTAATTCTTCACTTGTCTAGAATTTCCAACTTGCATGAATAGGTGTTGCTCTTGCTCTAACAAACACTTCACCTTACTAAGGGTTCTTCAAGAGTCTATTTGGCTAGGAGAAATAGGTTGAACAATCTCTTCTCTTCTCTTTTCCCTTTTTTTTTTTTCTCTCGGTTTCTTGTTTCTTTCCAAAGGGCCGAATGGCCTTGGAGAATTTCTCTCTTCTTCTTTCTTGCTCTTGAATTCTCTAGAAATTATGAGAAAGATGACCATTAAGTCATCTTTTAAATTCATGACTTAATTCCCATATGGGCTTGGCCCATTAAGAAAGAGTTGGATGGCCAACATGGCCCAACTCAACACAAGCCCACTTTTTTTTGTCATCCAATTCATGAAAAATTATTTTCCAAGTTCCAAATTTACCCTTCGTCTTCTTCCGTATTTTCCCGAGTCATATTGCGAATTTCCCTTTATGCCCTTGACCTTTCTTAATAATTCCGCCTCTAAATTCTTCATAAGCCATTTGTATGCTTAACAAAATAAAAAAATAGGGCCTTGCTTGTCGTCCTCCCGCAATTGTCTTGAATTATCCGATTGCACAAAATGCGGGATGTAACATCCTCCCCCCCCTTTAGAACATTCGTCCTCGAATGTTAAAGCGGCCCATAGGGTATCATAGGGTATTGTGACACTTTGGGAGGTCTCCCTTCTCATGCTAGTCTAATCCGTCCCAACCTACACGACTAGATCTATAGAGTCCGTCTTCCAACCTAATATGCTCCTACCCGATATAAGGCGCAATATAATATATATATATATAACATTGTAAAACCTAAATTAGTCGATACCATATATATATTATAGAAGAATACTAGTAATATACCCGGTACGGAGTCGGGGATAGCTCGGGATCCGTCGGTCAGCTACTACCCTCGTGGGCTGAACCCTACTTCTGCCACGTCGAGATGGGCAGTCGCGCATAAAATGACCCGGCCTAGCACAGGCATAGCAAACATCTGTACCCGCGCGACACGGCCCCGCATGTAATCTACGGCACTGAAGGCATCGTGATACGGGTGGTCTTCTCTGGCTAGACTCACCGCTATACCGGGGACCCGAAACTCCATAGCCCTGACCTAACCGGCGGGCCGAGCTTGATCTCTATCATACCTCCGCGGGCAATCGCGCATCACATGGCCAATCGACCACAAACAAAGCAAGCTCCCGTATCTAAGTAACACCGTCCGAGTGTGGCCTCGTCACATCGCGCGCACCGCGGTGGGGGTAGCCCCGCATCGCCGAAGTCGGCTCTATGCCGGGACCCCAAAACTCGGCACTCCGATCCGGTCCCGAATGCTCAAAATGCTCCCGTACTTTGTCCCCTTCGTACTCCCTTCTAGTCCTTTTTCTCGCGACCCCCATCACCAAATTCCATGCCCTGTTGGTGAGCCTGAGTGGCTACTATTTGAGTTAACAGAAGGACAGCCTGTCTCAGCTCCTGAATTGAAGCCTCAGGTGGGGGAACTGGAGGTGCTGGGACTGGAATGGGAGCTCCTTCTTGCTCCCCTAACATCGGCGGAGTGCGAATAGCACGAGAGGTGGCCTCGTTATAGGACTCACCCTCCTCAAGATTTACCGGCCTCCGCCTTTCTGCTGCTATCTTATCCTTCTCGGCGGCCGTTGCTTTCATCTTCACAGGCGTCGCTGAAAATGTAACACCGAATTAGAAAGAAGGAAAACCTCTTATTGTAGCTCTATCGCACGATCTAGGATACAAAGAAGGTCAAATTTCCTAAATGCCCTGCAGCCTCCTGTCTATAAGTGTGGCGCGCTACACACCCATAAACAGGACTCTACTGGACACGGCTCGTAGACAAACCCCTAGGACCGCCCTTTCTCGATACCACTTTGTCACACCCCGATCTTACTAGGGTGTGATGGGCACCCGACCCCGTATTCGGAGCCGAGCGAACCCGCTGACTCTTATTGCACATATGAACTACGCCGTTTTTTTTTTCCATCTAGCAATAACATAAATAGCACCATTATGAACATCGACTAATAAGCTTTACGATCATACTATACAGCGACGGGGACAATCAGGAGTACAACATAGCTACTGTACATATCTGTCTACGAGCCTCTAAACATAGTATACATATACATAGGAGGGGCCGAGTACTGCCGTGCCCGAATATATACACCAAAGTAGTACCAAGAAAGCGGGGCTCCGAAACAACCGGAGCGCCGCAAAAATGCCGCCGAGAAGAACTCCTAGGGATCAACTCCGGCTATCTGCTGACCTGCGCGGCATGAAACGCAGCGCCCACATGAAGGGGCGTCAGTACAAATAGTGTACCGAGTATGTAAGACATAGAGAATAACATAAACAAGAGCATAGATTATAAGTAACAATATCGAGGGGTCATGGATATATATACTGAGATAAGAATGTAACCTGTGCATAGGAACGCCCTTTTCAGGCCGGATATCATGCATGCTTTTTTTTTCCTTTTTGGAAACAAAACATTTCCTTTCATAGGCATAGAAAATAGAATTTATATCATATCATAATGTATTATAGCATAGCGTAGTATATCATGGTATCATGGCATAGCATAGTATATCATAGTATCATAGCATAGCATAGTATATCATAGTATCATAGCATAGCATAGTATATCATAGTATCATAGCATAGCATAGTAGCATATATCATAGTACCGAATATATCGGAATATATGCCCACATAGTATAATTCCCGCGTCCGGCATCCCGCGTCCGGGATGATATCAAGTCAAGTACGGATACATGCACCGTGAGTATAACCCGGCGCTCATAGCGCTCGCTCTTTTTCCCGCCTTTTCCCAAAAATATTTTTTTATACATATATATATATATATATATATAGCATGCGGGGAGCCCAAGAAAATCGTGTACTTATCGGAGTGACGTAAGGTCGGAACCCTCCGATCGCTTTATGGAGTAATCATGGCCGCTTTGTCTCACCTTGAAGGGACGATAGTCATAAGGCGAGTCTATCAACATAGAACGTGTCATAGCATATCGGATTATAGACATGACATAGCTGACATCGTAGTATCACAGGTAACAAGGAATCATAGTCACCATAGGATCGTAGTCGTCGTGGGATCACAGTATTCATAGGATCATAGGCATCCTAAATTCATAGTCATCATAGGATTATAGTCGTTGTTAGGTCATAAAAATTAGCAACATTATAAAACTTAGTTTTTAAAGAAAAATGTATATTTTGGAAAATGGCAATATTGTAAAACTTGGTTTTTGAAGAGAAAGAATATTTTGGAAAACACTTGTAACTTTCAGTGAGGAAAAATCATGCATTGGTGTTAAGGGCTTAGTTAAAACAATTCTTATTTAATAGTCGAAAAGATGTCCAAAGGTTTCCTTACATTATAGAATGAAAGTAAGCTAAATGGAACAATAAGAAAGAATTCGGGAATAGCGGGCCCACCTCGAGTCAGACGAGGCGGCGTATCAAATTTACGTACATTACAGTTCATAGCGTCACTTGGGAGGGTCTTAGAGTAATCGAGTCTTATTTGGGTAAGTTCTGGATGCTAAAGAAGTTTTTCCAACATTTTATGCAAGTTCTAATTCAATTCTCCGAATGAATAGTAACTATTTTCAATCTTAGATTCCGAGAAAAGGAATGGTCCTCGGGACACGTAGTCGACTTAGTACGTCTAAGACATGCCATAGAAAGAAGGGTGAAGCCTTACATACCTCTTTTTGCTCCTTATGCTATTCCAAATTCAAGCTCCAACTTCGCCGTAATCTACAATTTGGTCATGTTTACCAAATGTTAGTTCAAGTGTCGGAAGTAGAATCTCAAAGTGACACTTGTCTACCGAAATTTCGGCAGACTTCCTCTCGTAAATACATCATCCTCAACATTCATCTGGCCAAATTTTAATCAACAACAATCCGGGAATTCAACCCGGCCAATCTAGCAACGTCAATGCCAATATTCATACTAGCAATCTCAATAACCAAACCAAAGTACATCCTAACAATTTAATCAACATATTACTTTCTTCAAAACCTTCCAACTTCCATAATAACAATAACAACTCAATAATTCATATACCAACAATATCATACTAGTCTCATTATCTTCCATGCATGCAAGAACCATTATATTCAATTTACATAAACTTCCACCACAAGCTTCCAACTACTACAACTTCACTAAACTCATTAAACTTTTATTTGCAACATAAGATCTAGCACACAACAACCAAAATACTAAATAATACTTGGCAACCAATCCTTCATAATTCACCATATACACACGGCTAACATCATATATATATACACAATTACAACCTTTCCAAAATCATTCAATTTCCATTATCCACTTAACATCTACAACAATAACAACAACCATATATTGGATAAAATAGTGATTAGCACATAATTTCCACACACACACATCTACAACATACACGGCCACACCACCCTCTTTACTCTTCCATGAATTTCATCCATTCTTTCATGCTACAACACATAGAATCATCCATAACATATAAAAAGGAAGTGAATTCTTACCTTCTTCCTTAATTCTTCACTTGTCTAGAATTTCCAACTTGCATGAATAGGTGTTGCTCTTGCTCTAACAAACACTTCACCTTACTAAGGGTTCTTCAAGAGTCTATTTGGCTAGGAGAAATAGGTTGAACAATCTCTTCTCTTCTCTTTTCCCTTTTTTTTTTTTTTTTCTCTCTCGGTTTCTTTGTTTCTTTCCAAAGGGCCGAATGGCCTTGGAGAATTTCTCCTTCTTTCTTGCTCTTGAATTCTCTAGAAATTATGAGAAAGATGACCATTAAGTCATCTTTTAAATTCATGACTTAATTCCTCATATGGGCTTGGCCCATTAAGAAAGAGTTGGATGGCCAACATGGCCCAACTCAACACAAGCCCACTTTTTTTTGTCATCCAATTCATGAAAAATTATTTTCCAAGTTCCAAATTTACCCTTCGTCTTCTTCCGTATTTTCCCGAGTCATATTGCGAATTTCCCTTTATGCCCTTGACCTTTCTTAATAATTCCGCCTCTAAATTCTTCATAAGCCATTTGTATGCTTATTTTATATATGATGTATGTATATGAAACCGGTTCCTATGTAAATGAGGGGATGCTAAACTATGGTTATACCCTCATCTGAAATGAATTTATGATGACTCCGCATGATATGTGTGATAATTCATTCCTGCCTTACATGCTCGGGACAATGCACCGAGAAAAGGGCGGACATGTCACCGACGTCCTTTCTTCGATGATGCATGATTGATGTCGATGCTTGCATGTTATGATAATGCATGTGATGTATTTATATATGATGTATGTATATGAAACCGGTTCCTATGTAAAGGGGAGACCTCATCTCATGATTTATGATCCCTAGGAGCGGTACAATGTTCGTACCGACGTCGGACGCGTGTTCATTTGTGAGCACTCCATCATCCGGAGGTGCTATTGATTATTCTTTTGGTACATATTTGTATTTTCATATTTTGGGCATGACGGGGTCTGTCCCGTCCATATGTTTAGTACTCAAGAGAGGCTCGTAGATACGCATGTGTGGGAAGCATGGTCCCAGGGTCTCCACGTATATTCATGTATATGTACGTATATGTATAAATATCTTTTGTTAACCGAAAAGCTTATGAGTATAAAAGTGAAGATGTTTCCAATGATGTTATATTTTCAAAGTTTCAAGCATATGTTATGAATAAGAGCATGTGGGTACTAGGGCGAGTGGTGTTCGGTGGTTAGCCCCGGATACCCGTCATGGCCCGTAGGTCGGGTCGTGACACCTCTGCTCCGATATCCCATCGACGAGCGGTTTGTTGCATTATAATCTAGACTTGACGAACTTCATTTTAGGATTTTGAAACACCTTAAAACTCTTAATACACACGGAGATATGCTCCTCCAAAGTTGACTCAAAATCTGTTCCAAAATTTTCGACAAACTTAATTTCCTTGATATTTCCATCCAATAAAATTATAAGCAACTTATGCCTTAAAACAATATC
>NW_026725787.1:0-50509 GCF_029784015.1 Lycium ferocissimum
GACCGGGCGGGATCGGGTTAAATGGATCGGAGCGACGCCTCGGCAATAAGACATGTTCTATTTTCTGTATATATGAAATAAAAGTGTTTTCAAAGAACCGAAGTACAAAGTATATGGATCGGGCTGCACGTTCCGCGACAGCGTATATGGATCGGGCTGCACGTTCCGGCAATGTATGTGGATCGGGCGCACGTTCCGGCAAAAGCGCACATGGCATCCGCCATGCGTAGTGGCACTCGCGTATGCATGTGTTACTCCTTTATCCTATGATACGGTCTATGTTTCCATACGGTTACTACTCGCAGTTACGGTTCATACGTGACATGCTTCGCGTATGTACGTCTGACTTCCCATGATGTCTCACGTGTACCGAATACTCTCTTTATATGATATGCTCCGCGGCCTTTTACTATGTCATTACATTCACGTCTTACATACTCGGTACATTGCTCGTCACGACCCTCTTCGGGGGGGGTTGCGTTGCCACGCGGTACACCCGGACGGATAAAAGCCGGGAGAAGATGTTCCGGCGAAGTTGACAGCTCCGTTTGGCACGGAGTGTAGGCTGAGTCGGAAACACGCGTGCCGGGATTTCCGATTACGGTTAGAGACTTTGCGCACAGAGTCGTGGGTACCGAAGTTGGTCCGTGGTGGCTTCGCTAGGCCAAAGTGTCGGTTTGTATTATGATACGGATTATATACAATTACAAATTGAATTGCTCGGAAAGCAACGTAAAGAATATTTTAGTAAAGCTTTGTCATATGTATTTGACTTAGAGGAAAAAAAAATTTACGCATGGAATAAGAGTCAGAGGGTTCGCTCGGCCCTAGGTAAGGGTCGGGTGCCCATCACACCCTAATCAAGATTGGGGTGTGACATTGAGTTAGTTAATGAATATGGAAAAATGTTGATATTAGTTGGATGGTGTGAAGTTAGAATGGAAGAGTTACATTATGTGGAAAGGAAGGGAAAATTATGTTAGAATGTGTTTTTTTGTTGTGATTTTGATGATTGTTGTTATTGTTGTGGTTGTTGTTGTTGATATTATGGCCGAGCTAAGTCTCGGGATGTTGAATTTATAGGGAAACGCTGCCAAAATTTCGGTAGACAAATATGGATTTAAGTTTGAATTCATAAAAGCTTGAAACTTATATTTGGCAACTATGACCAATTGTAGATTTTAGCAAACGTGATTTGAGTTTGGGCGAGCGTAAGAAGTGAAAAAGGTATGTAAAGCTATCCGTTTTCTTCTTTGGCATGTCCTAGGCATACTAGGTTGAGATTTGAGCCTCGGGGCAATTACTGTCATAGAAATCCGAGTCGGACTTTAGGTACTATTCATTCAATGTAATTGAATTATAATTCTTATGTTTTGTTGGAAAATTATCTCGAACATCCATAATTTGCATAAAAGTGATAGAATCGTTTTGAAATTTACATGGATGACTCCATAGAGTCTAATGTTTGTAATTTATGTCCGCCACCTCGACTTGACCCGAGGTGGGCCCCCTAGTCCCGAGACTTCCTTCGTTGTCTTCCTCGATCCACCTTTGTATGATATAAAGAGGGACTTTTGCCACGCATTTAAGGCTCCGTTTGATCTGCTCCATAGGTTATTTGAAAGTTCCTAAATGTATACGATACTAAATTTTTAAAAAAATGGCTCATGAAGTATTTTTCGAAAGTTTTGTAAATTTAAAGGCTCACACCTTTTGTATACCAATTCCGACAGACTCGATACTTATTTTGAACCTTCTGATCTCAATATATATATATATATATATGTGTATTTATTTATCGAGTCTTGGAAATTAATGGTGTATATGCATATGGTTTCCGCACTACTCTGCTCGTGCCTATTACTATGATATCGTCCGCCGGTTCCCGGGCCGGTTTGTGATCGTGCGCACTATGATAAATTCGGCAGTATGTTTTGTGTTACGGTTCGAGACCTCGCCATAGGGCCGGGTTCCATTTATGGAGTTATCTTTGTGATATGGCTTATGATATGTTTGATGATATGATATGATATGTTGTGTTCGGGGTGTACGGAGATTTGAAACCGCCACGGGTATGCGTGTGTGGCACCAGCGTCGGAGTGGTGACCACGTTCCTGAGCCTTATGCATGATCTCTGTTTGCATTATGTACATATGTCTTCAGTGCAGGTTTGGTATATATTGATTCGGTATTCTCTCTCTCTGTACCTTTCACTTCAGTTATGGTTTGGATTTCTGTACTTTATGCTTTACATACTCAGTACATCTTTCGTACTGACCCCCTTTCTTCGGGGGCTGCGTTTCATGCCCGCGGTACAGAGGTTCGTGATGCGTCAAAGTGTAGGGCCACACATTACGCTCGTTATTACGAGTGCTCCTTTTGGTCGGGAGCCCTTATGTTGGTACCTATCTTACGTGATGTTTATGCCTTTGTATATTTGATTATTTGGGGTACGGCGGGGCCGTCCCGTCATATGTTCTGTTTCGATTTGTAGAGGCCTGTAGTCATATATGTGGGTCATGGGTCATGTGTGCGTTCGTTTGTTTATGATCTGCGTCTTAATGCGGTCCCGTTTGTTATTACGGTGTCACGACCCAACTAGGGGCCGTGACGGGAACCCGATACTTGTACCGAGCACCCCTTATCTCGCATCCTATTCTCATTATCAAGTGGGCCATAGGAGGCCGTGCCATTTTTTTCGTTACGGAGACATTTAGATTAGTAGCGTCATCATAAACATGGAATAATAAACTTTGCTATCACGCTATACAATAACCCAAGATACAAACATCTTGCTTACAAATCTGTCTACGAGCCTCTAAACATAGTACACATATACGAAGAAGAGGCCGAGTTGTCGTGCCCGTATATATATACACAAAATAGTACCAAGGGAATGAGGCTCGAACAACCGGAGCGAACCTGCTCGACCTCGCTCTAGGGCTTCTAAGAACCAAAACCGTCTGTCCTGGCCGACTGCGTGGCATGAAACCTAAGCGTCCACAAGAAAAGGGCGCATCGTACGAATAGTGTCACCGAGTATGTAAGGCGGTAAAACGATAACATAGTAAATGATTATAGAATATAAGTCATAACGAATAGATATACGGAGAGCTTATAGAAGGTCTCAAAGTATCTGTACATGTGTATGCCGTGTGGGCGGTATACCACGCAAGTTAGCCCATTTTTCGAACACGATGTCCGTATCCGTGCTCAAACGGTAATTTCAAAAAGTCATGTAAAGTACATTTCGAGAGAACAATACATTTCGGCAAAATGGTGATGACTCTTTCTTACATTTACGGACGAATACATCAGCTCTCCCCCCCTTCCCAACGGTATCAGAACATAACATGTCACGACCCGGCCGTGGCGCGGGCGGTGTCACCCGGACACCCATATGTACCTACCTAACGAGATCAATATACCAAATAGCTAATGCGTCTAACATATTTAAATCCATACGAGATATAAGGTGCACCGCTCGAACATACATACACATATATACATACTAAAAACATGCGAAATCGAGTTAAGGGTCGTTATATTAGACAAAGTCACAAACTCGCACAACTTACCGAACGGTGACAACCCATTCATCCACAAACTAATGTACTTCGACCTCTAACATTTAACAGAATCAAAAGACGGGACGGGCCCCGTGACCCGGATGATCATATATACGGAACAAACTAGACAACAAAAGATATACAAAGTATGGTCGGATCGGACAAAGGAGCTCTCGGAAGCATGGACCGATAACTAAGCGAGCGGCGTAGCCGTGTGGCGCGTACGTTTCTATAAGCATGTAACACGAGCCCCCAAAGAAGCAACGTCGATACGAATATGTACCGAGTATGCAAAGCGGAAACATAACATACATAATTAAAATACCGAGTCGAGATGTGGCAAAAAATCGTAACCATACGGAACTACGAAATAGAAGAACGGAATCGGATTCGTAACGGAGTCGGACTTACGAATGTACGGACGAGAATCATAAAAGCAGAATCATGACTTACGGGCGTACGGACGGATGTTCTCGAAATGCCGGATCTCAAATGTATAACAAACAAAATCAGAATACGGGTCAGACGTACAGAAATGTGACAGACAGAATTAGAGTCCAAATCAGATTTCCAGAAGTGTGACGGACAGTACCATATTCAAACCGGACATACATAAACGGGCAGTCATGAAAAAGAGTCATAATCATATGCGAGACTCGGAAATCGGATCCCGGACGGCTCAATATAGATCCGGCCGTAAAGGATAACGAACCCGGCCCTCGTAGTACGGGGACGCGGTGGACGGACCAATCGAGATCAAATGCCATCACGCAGGCGCCATCCCATATTATCACATAATCGGATCATAATCAAATCATAATCGGATCGGATCGAATACGGAGCCGGATCCGGCCCGCGCGAGAGGACGCGGTGAACAAATGCCCGGCGAAGTGCACGAATCACGGGGAACCTGGCCGGCGCGGTGAAGGAAGCATGGAGACATCCACGAACAGATCCATGAGAAACCATACACATACGTACCGACATACGGACGTAATCAACCGAAGTAGTTGGACGATAAGTCAAATCGAGTCGCCGGATCGTATCGAACGAGTATCAGAGAATCGTTCCGGAGATCGGAATAATATTCGGATTCGGGAAGACGGCCATAATACTTATTAGTTAGCGGACGGAGAACATAATTAAGAGTTACTTATGAAAATTAGACAGAAACAGATCGATTTGAACCATACGGGAGTATCAGGGTATTGTGGGCCCACCTCGGACCCAACCATAATAAGGTACGTAAATTATAGATAATAAACCTTAGGGAGTCGTCCATAATCATTTTAGAGTGTTTCGACTCCATTTATGGAAGTTGCATACTTATAGGTCAACTTTAGAAGAAATGGGTTCGGTCTTGCGCGGATTTTGCACTAATTTCAATCTCGAATTGTGAGAAGCAGAAGTGTCATCGAGGCTCGCCGTCAAGCCTGTCAGACTCAGAACATGCCAAGGAATAAAAGGGCAAGGCTTTACATACCTCAATTACGCCTTATGCTCGCTTGGCTTCACTTAAGATTTTCGTCATATACATAAGAATAATGGTCCTTCTTGCCGATTCTATTCATGAAGGCTAACATTTCAACTTTGGTCTATACTTGGCTACCGAAATTTCGGCAGCACTTCCCCTATGAATCCAACGCCCCCGAGACGTAGCTCGGCTTAATATAACAACAACAACAACCTAACAATCCAACAACAACAACAAGTATTGCAAAAAGCACAATATGGCACCACTAGCCATTTTCCTACATAGCATAATAATTTCCGTTCTAACTTCACACTTTCAATCCAACATTGACATTTCCATATTCATCAACCCAACAAGATCACTTCGGAAACATTCCATAACATATTACGAAATATTCACAAAATATACAAAATATACAACTTTCCAACATAAGGCCATAATTCTTCCAACATTTCCAAATCAATACAAACTTACATCATTTTCCTTAGTTTAGATTATAAGAATCATAACAACACATCTAACATATCAAATAAAACAATTCATCATTATTTCCAATTCACCATGGCTCACGGCCAACCTCCACTTCCTTACCTTCAACCTAATTCATTCAACTTCCCTTTCCAACATGAATTACATCATAGCCACAACTAAAATACAACATAAAATCCAACACATCTTCTACACACAACCATGCACATACACGGCCACAACACACTCACACATGCCACGGCTACCCAAAACACATACCAATTCAAACACAATCCCATGATTTCCATGCAATTCTACTTATTCTATCATTCATAGAGGCTCTTCCATAACACAAAAGGAACATTAAATTTCTCTTCTTTTCTTTTCTTACCTTTTCTCTCACTTCTTCCACTTGATTTTCCACCAAAGATGGATGAATATTCTTGTCACATGGAAATTAATTATATCACTTTGTAGAGGCCTCTCTCTAATTTGCACTTTTTTTTAGTAATAATTCCACAAAAATTTGAATTTTGAACCAAGGATTTGGTTTCCAAACATAACATGTCATATATATATATCATACATCGCATATACGTACGCCGCGTTACGGCTCTCCCATATCCCGCGTCCGGGCATCCCGCGTCCGGGATGATAAGCCAGCTGAATCAGGTGGACACAGTTGCCCTTCCCCTTTCCCCATATACATATACATACACATATCCCTATACATATACATATTCATATCTGTGCACATATACTTGTATCACAAGGCGAGGTTACCAATGAAAAGTGTCATTATAAAAAAAAAACATCAAATAGGGTCATAAAATATAGTTTCGTTAACTTAGAACCTTTATAGCAGTCATCCCCTATACTAGAGTTGAAATATTAAGAAATCGTTTAACATTTCCATATTTTCATTTTTATAGCAGAATATACCGTCAATATATCTTTCGTAGACATTCACCCATTTTCAACCCCATCGTTGTCATTATAGGATCATACTCTTCACCTTAGTCAAGGAACCATGACGTATGTTCTTTCTTAGCATTACCGTCGTAGAAATATTCTCATTAAAATAGTTACAACACTTATCATTTAATAATCAAAGCACTAAAGAAAATCCGGGAACCGTGGGCCCACCTCGAGTCAAATGAGGTGGCGTAGACAACTTACATGTAATACGTGTCATGACGTTACGTATGAAGGTCTTAGGGTAATCGGGTCTCATTCTTGCCAGTTCTAGGCTGTTTAGACATTGTCTTCACAATTCATGCACTTTTGGTTCAATCTTACTGAATGAATAGTGACTATTTTCTATCGCGGATTTCTAGAGTTAGGTAAGTCCCCGAGGCGCGAAATCAAGCCTACACGTCTAAGACATGCCAAGAAAGAAAGGGGAAACCTTACATACCTCTTTCTGCTTCTTTAGCTATTCCGAATTCACGTCGCAATCTCGTCAAAATCTGCAAATTGGTCATGTTTACCAAAATTCTTATTAGGACACTTAGGGTTGAAATCTTAAGGTAATGCTCGGCTACCGAAATTTCGGCAGAGCATTTCCTCTATAAATATACCATCCTCAATATTCAACTTAGCAAATTTTCAATCAACAACAACCCGGGAATTCAAACCCGGCCAAACTATCAACAACAATACCAATATTCATACTAACAATTCCAATAACCAACTCAAAATATATTCTAACAATTTCATCAACATATTATTTTCCTCAAGACCTTCCAACTCCAATGAAAGCATTGACAATATTATAATTCATATGTCGACGACACCACACTAACAACATTATTTTCCATGCATACTAAGACATAATATTCCCTTTACATGAACTTTTACAACAAGTCTCCAATAGCTTCCATTTCACAAAAATTCACTAAGTTCTTGTTAGTCATATAGAATCCACACAACAACAACCAACATACTAAATAAAATTAACTCATTTTCCTCCACACTACACTACTATTACACGGCCACACCATGCACACACATGCACGGTCACATACTCACACACACCATACACGGCCAACATCAAGCATGCACACTACCACCTCTCCAAATTCATTCAACTTTCATTATTAACATAGTATCCACAACAATAACAACCAAGCACTAGATAAAATAAGTAAAACATAATTTCCTCACACACACACCTATACTACACCTCACGGCCACAACAAGATTTTTCCCTTTCCATGAGTTTCATCCACTTTTAGCATGCTACAACACACAAAACCATCCATAACATAAAAAGAAAGTGAATTCTTACCTTTTTCTCCAACCCTTCTCTTGGCCAACTTGTATGAATATGAGTCTTTCTTGCCCTAATGAATACTCCACCTTGTCAAGGACCTTCTACTTGGTAGAAAATAATTTTTGAAGGAATTTTTGTCAATTTTTCCTTGGAATTTTCTCTTGGCCGTATGGCCTATAGGTTTCTCCTTCTTTTCTCTTCTTCTTATTTCATGAAATTTCTAGAGAATTATGAGAGAAAGATGACTTAGTCATCTTTTATAATGTGTAATTTAAATTCCACTTGGGCTTAGCCCATATCCAAGGCCGGTTGGGCCTTCTCCCTTCCTAAAAAAAAAAAAACTCCAAGCCCACTTTGTATTTTGGCTAGTTCTTGTAATTTATGAAATATTTTTCCAACTTCCAAATTTGCCCCTCGTCTTCCTCCATATTTCCACGAGTCGTATTGCGAGTTTTCCTTTTATGCCCTTGGCCTTTCTCAATAATTTCACTTCTAAGTACGTCATAAGTCATTCATATGCTCATCAAAATAAAAATGTGGCCTTGCTTGTCGTCCTCCCGCGATTGTCTCGAATTATCCGATTGCACTAAAATGCGGGATATAACATCCTCCCCCCCTTTAGAACATTCGTCCTCGAATGTTAGACTGACCTCATGGTGCATTATAATACTGCGGGGAGGTCTCCTTCGTAGATATCTCACATATCACTTAGCATATCCATTTTAAGTCTAGCACGTTCTCCCTCTTTGCTAGTCTAACCTGCCCCAACTTACACGGCTTTCCTAGAGCTTCGAGTCACTTCACACACTCTGATTTACTTTAAACTACTTACTTTCACATTCGCCCCCAGTTCCCACAATTATGAAATTTTCAACATATTTCCCAGGGGGTCCCCCATCGTGAAATTACTCTCACCCTAGCACGCTTAACCCTGAAACTCTAATGCATTTCAACGTCTTAGCGTTAGTATTTTCGCCTCCACTCCCTCACACTGCTTATATCACATAATATGGAACGAGTTGGGGTCTTAGCAGTTTTCAAAATACCCGCGTAACACATCTTTTCTTTTATTTACAGTTCTACCCTCCGCAGTCTCTAGTATTCACTGTTACCTGTACGTATGGTCACTTTTCGTCCTAATTTCCGAATGTTCAACAATACAAGGGCGGCATGGGATAAGATAGAATCCGAATCAATTAACGCACATATCGTAGAAGGTGCCGGAAAAGTACCTGTGGCCGCATCTGCGGAAGGCTCAGGGTCCTGTCGTCCTGTCGATGCATATAAGCGGTGCATAGGACCGGCTGAACTAGGTGCCCCTCCTCTACCTCGGCCGCGGCCCGCTGGGGCCTGAGAAGTCTGTCCGCGAGGGCGCACGGTCGACGATGAACCAATTGCTGATCCGGCTGGCTGAGTTTGGCCTCTTCCATCCTTTAATGGGCAGTCACGCACTAAATGGTCAGTTCGACCGCAGGCAAAGCAACCACCTGTTTCCAGGTAACATCGCCTGCGAATGTGGCTTGCCACATCGAGCGCATCGCGGTGGGGGCCCCCCGTCCTACTAAAATCGGCTCGCACTGGGATCCGAAGCGTTGGCATTCTGATCTGGTCCCGAATAAATAGGATAATCAAACCTTCTATTCGCGGTTCGAGGAGGTGCACTGGCCACTGATTGGCCCGAGTATCCAGGATACTGCTGTGTCTGCCCTTCTCTGTACTCGCTTCTCGCCCCGGAAGATCTGCCCCTTTTCCTGGAACCCCTATCCGGGTAGCGCTCCTCTCTCTGAAGCTGATGTTGCTCCTCCAGGTTTTGGGCATGGGCCTGTATGCGAGCAATAGTCATCCCATCCTGGAGTGAGGCCGTCAAGCACTCCTTAATTATATGCGGCCCCAACCCACTCACAAATCGATGTACATGATCCCCCATATCAGCAATCATGGCTGGGGCATACCTGGCCAGCGAGTTGAAGCGGAGGCTGTATTCCCTGACGCTCATATTTCCTTGCTTAAGATTTAAGAACATATCAGCTCGAGCTCGTCGAACTTCCGGCGGCAGGAAATGTCGCAGAAACGCCTCAGTAAACTCCTGCCAAACCGGGGAGGGGCATTTGCTCCCCTTGAGGCTCTCCAACTGTCATACCACAGGGGCTACATCCCGCAATCTGTACGATGCCAATTCCACTGACTCTGTATCTGAAGCATGTATAATCCTCAGTGTCCTTAGCATCTCATCTATAAAATTCTGCGGGTCTTCCTCTGGTTTTGACCCATAAAACTCCGGGGGTCTTAGGGCGATGAAATCACGGGCCCTAGCACTTACTGCCCTGTCTCCCGGGTCCGTATCTTGCCGCTGAGCCTGTGCGGCAACTAACTGAGTCAATAACTGGATGGCCTCTGCCATCGGCTGGCCCGGAGCTGCTGTCTCGCCCTCCTGGGCTGCCCTAGCTTTCTTCTTCGGTGGCATTACTGAAACCATAACATAGGATTAGGAAAAGAATATGGAAACCTGGTAGCATAGCTCTATCGCACGATCTTAGAATACAAAGAAGGTCATATTTCCTAAATGCCCTGTAGCCTCCTGTTTATAAGTGTGGCGCGCTACACACCCATAAACAAGACTCTACTGGACACGGCTCGTAGACAAACTCCTAGGACCGAACTGCTCTGATACCACTTCTGTCACGACCCAACTAGGGGCCGTGACGGGAACCCGATACTTGTACCGAGCACCCCTTATCTCGCATCCTATTCTCATTATCAAGTGGGCCATAGGAGCTGTGCCATTTTTTTTTCGTTACCGAACACTTACATTAGTAGCGTCATCATAAACATGGAATAATAAACTTTGCTATCACGCTATACAATAACCCAAGATACAAACATCTAACTGTACAAATCTGTCTACGAGCCTCTAAACATAGTACACATATACAGAAGAAGGGCCGAGTGCTGTCGTGCCCGCATATATATACACAAAATAGTACCAAGGGAATGAGGCTCCGGAACAACTGGAGCGCTGTCGAGTGCTGCTGGTAAGGCTTCTAAGAACCAAAACCGTCTGTCTGCTGACCTGCGTGGCATGAAACGCAGCGTCCACAAGAAGGGACGTCAGTACGAATAGTGTACCGAGTATGTAAGGCAGAAACGATAACATAGTAAATGATTATAGAATATAAGTCATAACAGAATAGATATACAGAGCTTATCCTGGTGCAGAAGTATCCTGTACATGTGTATGCCCTGTGGGCAGATACCACGCAAGCTTAGCCCATTTTTCAGAACACGATGTCCCGTATCCCCGTATACAGTAAACAGTACATTTCAGTAAACAGTGACTCTTTCTTACATTTACAGACGCTGAATACATCAGCTCTCCCACCCCCTTCCCCAACAGTATCCCAACATAACATGTCATATATATATCATACATCGCATATACAGACGCCGCGTACGGCTCTCCCATATCCCGCGTCCGGGCATCCCGCGTCCGGGATGATAAGCCAGCTGAATCAGGTGGACACAGTTGCCCTTCCCCTTTCCCCATATACATATACATACACATATCCCTATACATATACATATTCATATCTGTGCACATATACTTGTATCACAAGGCGAGGTTACCAATGAAAAGTGTCATTATATAAAAAAAACATCAAATAGGGTCATAAAATATAGTTTCGTTAACTTAGAACCTTTATAGCTAGTCATCCCCTATACTAGAGTTGAAATATTAAGAAATCGTTTAACATTTCCATATTTTCATTTTTATAGCAGAATATACCGTCAATATATCTTTCGTAGACATTCACCCATTTTCAACCCCATCGTTGTCATTATAGGATCATACTCTTCACCTTAGTCAAGGAACCATGACGTATGTTCTTTCTTAGCATTACCGTCGTAGAAATATTCTCATTAAAATAGTTACAACACTTATCATTTAATAATCAAAGCACTAAAGAAAATCCGGGAACCGTGGGCCCACCTCGAGTCAAATGAGGTGGCGTAGACAACTTACATGTAATACGTGTCATGACGTTACGTATGAAGGTCTTAGGGTAATCGGGTCTCATTCTTGCGGTTCTAGGCTGTTTAGACATTGTCTTCACAATTCATGCACTTTTGGTTCAATCTTACTGAATGAATAGTGACTATTTTCTATCGCGGATTTCTAGAGTTAGGTAAGTCCCCGAGGCGCGAAATCAAGCCTACACGTCTAAGACATGCCAAGAAAGAAAGGGGAAACCTTACATACCTCTTTTCTCGCTTCTTTAGCTATTCCGAATTCACGTCGCAATCTCGTCAAAATCTGCAAATTGGTCATGTTTACCAAAATTCTTATTAGGACACTTAGGGTTGAAATCTTAAGGTAATGCTCGGCTACCGAAATTTCGGCAGCATTTCCTCTATAAATATACCATCCTCAATATTCAACTTAGCAAATTTTCAATCAACAACAACCCGGGAATTCAAACCCGGCCAAACTATCAACAACAATACCAATATTCATACTAACAATTCCAATAACCAACTCAAAATATATTCTAACAATTTCATCAACATATTATTTTCCTCAAGACCTTCCAACTCCAATGAAAGCATTGACAATATTATAATTCATATGTCGACGACACCACACTAACAACATTATTTTCCATGCATACTAAGACATAATATTTCCTTTACATGAACTTTTACAACAAGTCTCCAATAGCTTCCATTTCACAAAAATTCACTAAGTTCTTGTTAGTCATATAGAATCCACACAACAACAACCAACATACTAAATAAAATTAACTCATTTTCCTCCACACTACACTACTATTACACGGCCACACCATGCACACACATGCACGGTCACATACTCACACACACCATACACGGCCAACATCAAGCATGCACACTACCACCTCTCCAAATTCATTCAACTTTCATTATTAACATAGTATCCACAACAATAACAACCAAGCACTAGATAAAATAAGTAAAACATAATTTCCTCACACACACACCTATACTACACCTCACGGCCACAACAAGATTTTTCCCTTTCCATGAGTTTCATCCACTTTTAGCATGCTACAACACACAAAACCATCCATAACATAAAAAGAAAGTGAATTCTTACCTTTTTCTCCAACCCTTCTCTTGGCCAACTTGTATGAATATGAGTCTTTCTTGCCCTAATGAATACTCCACCTTGTCAAGGACCTTCTACTTGGTAGAAAATAATTTTTGAAGGAATTTTTGTCAATTTTTCCTTGGAATTTTCTCTTGGCCGTATGGCCTATAGGTTTCTCCTTCTTTTCTCTTCTTCTTATTTCATGAAATTTCTAGAGAATTATGAGAGAAAGATGACTTAGTCATCTTTTATAATGTGTAATTTAAATTCCACTTGGGCTTAGCCCATATCCAAGGCCGGTTGGGCCTTCTTCCTTTCCTAAAAAAAACTCCAAGCCCACTTTGTATTTTGGCTAGTTCTTGTAATTTATGAAATATTTTTCCAACTTCCAAATTTGCCCCTCGTCTTCCTCCATATTTCCACGAGTCGTATTGCGAGTTTTCCTTTTATGCCCTTGGCCTTTCTCAATAATTTCACTTCTAAGTACGTCATAAGTCATTCATATGCTCATCAAAATAAAAATGTGGCCTTGCTTGTCTTTTGTATATGTGTGTATATCCTCCCGCGATTGTCTCGAATTATCCGATTGCACTAAAATGCGGGGTTTCCGAGTGGCGTCCAAAAGATATTTGACATAACTATTGTCCCGACTTTCAAATGACTTTCAAATGTTCGTTTTAGATTATTTCATTGAGTCTTTGAAAGATGATTTATGTGCATATGGTTTCTCACTACTCGCTCGTGCGAGTTGTTGTTACTTCCTTCCTCGCGTCCGGGCCGGTGGCATGTATTCGTGCGGCTCTCTGCATTACTCACCGCGTCCCTCACTAGAGGGCCGGGGCACGTTATATTCACCGCGTCCCTCACTAGAGAGCCGGTACATGATGGGGACAGGATCCCCTTTACTAAGTCCCTCATTAGAGGGCCGGGACACGCTATTCACCGAGTCCCTCACTAGAGGGCCGGGTACGGTATATATATATATATATATATATATATGATGGCATGATGACATGATGACATGATGGCGTGTATATGATGATTTCATTTACCGCGTCCCTCCCTAGAGGGCGGGGCACGTTATATGTTCGTGCGCATATGATGATTTTATTTACCGAGTCCCTCACGAGAGGGCCGGGACACGTTATATGTAAACATGATGGTTTTATGATATTGACATGCATGATATATGTTTTCAAAGGCAAGTCTTATGATTTTCTGATTATTGTACTTATTTCTGAAATTCCTATTTCGATTATGATCCTGTTTACCGTACTTCATGCTTTACATGCTCAGTACATATTCCGTACTGACCCCCTTTCTTCGGGGGCTGCGTTTCTCTTACATTCTGCATTTTGTACCCTCGGGTGAGTCAAGGCAAGAGACACAAGTTGCTTATGGAAAATGTTAAAGTTGGAATATTAAGAAAGGCCGGGGGTAAAAAGGTAAATTCACAACGCGACTCATGGAAATGCGGAGAAAGGATAGGGGAAAATTTGGAACTAAGGGAAATATTTTTCATGAATTAGAGGAAATATGCTAGAATTTTCAAGAAAGGGGGCCACTTTGGCCGTGGGCCCCACCTTCAATATGTGGCCAAATAAAATCAAGCCAAGCTTAGGGGCTATATGCTTAATTATTATTGGAAGGGGGTTAAGTATATATATAAGAGGAAAGATGATTTATTCATCTTATTTCTCTAGAATTCTCAAGAGTTGGAAAGCAAGAAAGAGAGGAGAAAAAGAATATGGCCATTCGGCCTTGAAGAAGAAAGAAAAACCGAAGGGAAAAAAAAGAAAGAAAGAGAAAGAGAGAGGTTCCAACTTGTTTTTCATAGCCAAACAATCCCGTGAAGAGTTCTTAGCAAGTTGAAGTGGTTTGTGGAGCAAGAAGAACTCATATTCATATGAGTTGTTAAATTGTGTCAAGTGAAGAGTTGAGGAAAAAGGTAAGGTTTAATCCTTTTCTTATGTATTATGGATGTTTGAGTATGTTGTGTGCATGAAAATGGATGAAATTCATGTGTTGTGGAAGTGTGTGTGTGGTGCCGTGAGGGTGTGTGTGTGTGTATGTTGTGTGTTGCATGAAAGATTGAGTTAATTTTATGTTGTAATGTATAGAGAATATGGAAGTCCATGAAAAACATGAATATGGAGGGTTGGCCGAATAGGTGCATAGGTGTAGGGGTGAAGAATCAATTTCGTTTAGCATGTTTTGGTTGTTGTTGTGTTGTAGATATTATGTTGATAATGAATGCATAATAATCTTATGAAGTTGTAGAAGTTGGAGACTTGTGGTTGGAGTATTTAAATTGAATATCATGTTCTTGTATGTATGAAAGATAATGTTGTTGGTATGGTGTTGTTGGCATAGGAAGTATAATGTTCTTATTGGAGTTGGAAGGTTTTGAGGAAAGTAGTATATTAATTGAATTTGAAAGAAGGAAAAAAAATGTTGTTGTTGTTTCATAAATTGGAAGATGTGGGTAAGTAGTATGTTGATGGTATTGTTGGAATACTATGTGAATTATATTGTATTGAATTATATTGAATTGTATGGAATTGAGTTGAATTGCATTGAAAAGAATTGAATTGAGTTGAATTAAATACAAGTGGTTTGTTGGTATTGTTGGTTGATAGTTTGGCGGGTTTGAATTCGGATTGTTGTTGATTGAAATTGGCCAAGTTGAAGTTGGTGGAATGGAGTATGTATAGGGAGAGGGTTGCCCAAATTTTGTTTATAAACAAGTATTGGTTAAGGTTAACATTTGGTAATTGTGACCAAATTGTAGATTTTGGTGAACTTGGAGCTTGAGTTTGGAGACGTGTGCAAAGCTGAAAAGGTATGTGATACCTACCTCTCCTTCATTTGGCATGTCCTAGTTAGTATAAGTTGAAATCCGACCCTCGGGAAAAGTCCTACCCCTCGGAAACGACACCTAAATTTATTCCTTTTTCATTCAATAGAATTGAATCCATAACTTGTGTTTTAAAGAAAGAAGTGTTCAAACGTCGAAACCTTTGGAAATGAAATTGAAATGCCTTGAAACCTTCGTGAATGACCCCAATGGTACATGATGACCGTGTTTTTATGTTCGTCACCCGAGTCTCGATAAATGTGCATATCGGTTTCCATTACTTCTTTCATAGGAACTTTATAATCTTATTTTAAAATATGCTTTCTTATGGTGTTGCTATTCATTGATGGTCTCGCCTTATAATGATTGTTCCTTCAAGGTGAGACGAAACGACCGTAGTTATTCCATAAGGTAGTCGGGGGCTACCGGCCTTACGTCACCCCGATAGACACATGACTTTCTTTGGGTTCTTATGCATGCTGCTTATATGATATGCACATGACATGTATATGATATGTATATGAAAATGGGGAAATTTTGGGAAATGGATACATGTTGCGCTATAGACGCATTGCCACACAGTCGCTGGCGTGATTCCATCCCGGACGCGGGATGCCCGGACGCGGGACACATGTGGGCGAGCCGACGTATTTCGGCGACATGACTTGTTTTATTTTCATATGTATATGACAAGAAATGTTTTGAAAAAAAGTATATAATAAGCAAGCATGACATCCGCCTGAAAGGCACTTACGAATACGGATCATCCTTTTTATCTCGTTATATGATCTTTGGTCCCACATGTTGTTATTGCTCATATGTTACATGCTTCGCTGTATTATTTCTATGCTTACATACTCGGTATGTCTTATATGTACCGACCCCTTTTCTTGGGGGCGGCGTCTCGCCACGCGGTAGACGGAGTTGACGGGCTCGACTCCTAGGAGCTTTTCGGCCGTACATTGGAAGACGCTCCGGTTGTTCGGAGCTTCTATTTTGGTCTACTGTTTTTGTGTATATATTTGGACACAAGCAAAAGTCGGTTACTTGTAATTATATGTATCGTGTTTAGAGGCTCGTAGACGGATATGTACGGTCGGATGTTTCACGACCTAGTTGTCTGTCGCCGTGTGATATGTCAGTACAGTTGATTGCTACTACTCGTGTATGTGTATGCTATTATCGGCGATGTTATGGAAAAAAAATGCTAGTGTTCATACGGCCCACTTAGTAATAAGAATAAGACCTATGACAGGGGGTGCCCGGTACAGGTATCGGGTACTCGTCGCGGCCCCTAGTTGGGTCGTGACAGTTTCATGCCACGCAGGTACCTACAGAGGAGTAGAGGACGTTAGCAGAAGATACTCCAGCTGGATTGGCGAGCTCCATTTCCTCGGTGTCTTTCGCCGAGTCGGAAACATTTATGTTGTGGCACCATGTTCTATGTAAGAGACTTTGCAGATAGAGTCACGTATTTAGCATGACAGTTTTGTAAGCGGCTCTGTAAGCCGATGTATCATGATGCATTATATTACAGATTTCAAACGATTATAGATTTTATTTGATCTGAGAAAGATGAAAAGCATGTTTGTTTTCTGAAAAGTTTTCATTATGCACTCATGTTATGATTTGAGGGCCCAGTATGATTATGAGTATCACGAGAGTCAGCGGGTTCGCTCGGCCCTAAGTAAGGGTCGGGTACCCATCACGCCCTATCGAAAATTAGGGTATGTAGTCGCTTTACCTCTTCCATAATAGAGGATTGATGATTCTGTTCATTCCTCGAAACCGAGAAACCCTCGTATCTATAGAATCGGCCCCGGACGGACTCCAAGATTAGCTAGTCGATGAATCTCACCGAACCATTCCCTTTCTTTTTGGTTGCACGTCCGCCATGCGCCTATAGACTTACGGTGGAGTGCATCTACTGCTACAACGTTGGCTTTCCCGAGGATGATATAAAATATCAACATCATAGTCTTTCGAAGACTACTAGCCACCTTTTGCCGCAAGTTCGGCTCCTTCAAAGATATCTTGGAGGCTTTTGTGATCCGTATAAATATCAACATGGACGCCATATAGATATGCGTCTCCATATCTTCAAGGTATGAATCGTTTAGCTCCGGATCATGAGTAGGATAATTTCTTTCGTGCTTTTCCACGGCTTGGGAGGCATATTTGGCTATCTACTATCATCTTGCATTAATACACAACCTAACCCAATGCGGAAGCATCACAATAAATGACATAAGCATACGGTCCCTCGGGAAGAGTCGGAAGCGGGGTTGTAGTCAACTTTTCTTTCGATGATTCGAAAGCTTCGTTCGCAAGCATCGATCCACGAAACGTAGTTGCCTTCTGAGTTAGCCTCGTTAAAGGCGCTGAAATCGAAGCAAACTTCTCCACAAATCTCCTATAGTATCCTGCTAATCCCAGAAAACTACGTACCTCAGTAGGTGTCGTAGGTCTAGGCCAATTCTTTACGGCCTCAATCTTCTGGGTGTCCAGTTGGGATGCCATCGGCTCCAATAATATGCCCCAAGAACGGCGACCGAAGTCAACCGAATTCACATTTAGAGAACTTAGCATACATTTTCTGGTACTGGAGCACCCCAAGTACCGCCCTCAGATTATCCGCATGCTCCTCTTCTGATCTTGAATAGACTAGGATATCACCAATAAATACAATCACGAACATATCTAGGAACGGCTTGAATACTCGGTTCATCAGATCCATAAACACTGCTGGAGCGTTGGTCAGCCCAAAAGACATCACTCTAAACTCATAATGCCTATAACGGGTCCTGAATGCAGTCTTTGGAATATCTGCCTCTCTTACCCGCTTTGGTGGTAGCCTCGACCGTTGTCTATCTTCGAGAAACACTTAGCACCCGCAACTCGGTCAAACAAATCATCAATTTGGGGGAGGGGATATTTATTCTTTATGGTTACCTTATTTAGCTGCCTATAATCAATACACATCCGCAGCGACCCATCTTTCTTTCTTACGAACAATACCGGCGCTCCCCAAGGTGATGTGCTGGGCCTGATGAAGCCCTTCTCTAACAAATCCCTCAGCTGCTCCTTCAGTTCTTTCAATTCTGCAGGTGCCATTCTGTAAGGAGGAATAGATATAGGCTGAGTGTCTGGCAAAGACATCTATAGTGAACTCTATCTCTCGCTCGGGAGGAAGACACGGAAGTTTATCTGGAAATACATCTGGGAATGCATTAACCACCGGGACTGACTGAAGAGTCGGTGCTTCTGCTTTCAAGTCATGTACACGAACCAGATGATAAATATAACCCTTTCTAACCATTTTTCTTGCCTTGAGGTATGAAATAAACTTACCCCTCGGCGACGCTGTATTTCCCGTCCACTCTATAATCGGTTCTCCTGGAAATTGGAAGTGAACTACCTTCTTCTGACAGTCAACGTTGGCATAACAAGAAGCTAGCCAATCCATACCCATAATAACATCGAACTCAGTCATATCCAGCTCTATCAGATCTGTTTTGGTGCAACGGCCACATATAATTACCCAACAATCTCTATATACCTGCCTTGCTATAACGGAATCTCCTATCGGTGTAGTTACCTCGAACGGTTCTATCGGTTTAGGTTTTATCCCAATTTTACTAGCAATAAGGGGAGAAATATACGATAAAGTGGATCCTAGGTCTATCAATGCATATACATACCGGGAGAAGATCAATAATATACCTGTAACCACATTCGGTGACGCTTCCTGATCCTGTCGGCTAGCCAAGGCATATATGCGGTTCGAGGGACCGCTAGAACTGGAAGCTCCACCACGACCTCTACCGCGGCCTGCTGGTGTCGACATACCCCACTCCACAGGGCGCATAGCTACAGAAGAGGAAGATGATGTTACATCCCGTATTTTGAATGACGGGACGATTCGGGTTAACTATGATAAGTTAAGGTCAGGACCATTCCGGGGTGTGAAGTCGGGACGTGTGACCTTCGATTTTGTCATAAGACCTAAGTGTGTATGATTTCATTGACATGGATCATTAGGAAAAAAATTGGGACCAAAGATGGAATATTTGAAAATGGCCAATTATTGAAAGAAATGAAGGGAGTAAAACATGGCCATGTGGCCGGCCACCTTTGAGTGGGCCATGGCCACATGGTTGGATATTATATGTAAAAGAAAAAGATGACTAAGGGACCATTATATCATCATCTTCACTCCTTAAGAAAAATCAAGAAACTTGGAGAAAACAACCAACAACCATTCGGCCATAGGAGGAAAAATCAAGACCAAGATTAAGCCATCCCAAAATTACTTCTCCTAAGAAAATCTACTAATTGGAAGGTTCTTGATAACGTGGAGTTGTTGTTTCTAGCGTTGGATTGTTCGTTTTCATCCTTGGCCAACTTTGGACAAGTTGAGGAGTTGTGAAGAAAGGTAAATTCTAATCTTGTTTTATGAGTTATGGAAGGTTTATGTGCGTTGTTGTATGTTGATATGGATGAAATTCATGAGATATAGCATGATGAATTTGAGCCATGTGCTATGGTGTTTGGCCGTGTGCATGGATGTTGTGTGTCTAAGTGATGAATTAAGTTTATGTGGCATGTTTGGTTATTGTGGAGTGTTGAAATGAATGAAAATCATGAGGTATGTATTTAAGTGTGTTGGCCGAATATGGCCTCTTATGGGTGTCAAGAAATGAATTAGTTTTCTTGGAATTTTGGTTGTTAATGTTATGTGGATTCTATGTTGAAAATAAGAGTTTAATGATTCAAATTGGTATTGTAAGTGTTATGGGCTGATTTGGAAGGTTTGGTGCATTTAGTGTAATTTTTATGTTTATGGAAATGGCATGGTTAGAGTATAGATTGTTGGAGTAAATCATGTGTTGAAAACAAGGAATGTGTTAGAGTTGAGGTTCTCGGGTTTGGGGACCATTTCGGGTGGAATGGAGTATTTGTTGGGTTGTTGGAAATATTGTATGAATTATTTAAAGAGTTCTTGAATGTTGTTTGAATGGTTTTGGATTGATAATTGAATATGCGTTAGTTTGATTACATGTTGGTTTGTAAGTATGTAGTTGTAGTAAGCATAATTGGAATATTTTTGGAATGTGTGGAGAAGGATTTTTAATGTTCGAATGCGTTTCGAATTGATTGTGGATATTGTTGGAATGATTGTTGGTTTTGTTGTGTTGTTGAATTTGGCCGAGTTGAATTCTCGGGGTTGGTCTATTTTCGGGAAGTCTTTGCCCAAATTCCTACAGAATTATGTGTTAGTTTGGAAATGAGCTTCTAAATGCTTGGTTGACGTTGGTATTTATTGATGTTATGTAGATCTTGGAGAGTTCGAGATATAAGTTTGATTTGGATTAGTGTTGGGTGCGAGCGAGGTATGTAAAGCTTAACTCTTCTTTCTTTTGGCATGTCTTAGTTGTACATAGGCTACGACACGAGTCTCGAGGAAATTCTACTCTCACAATCCGAGCATGTCTATGATTCGCGTTTGTCTCTCGATATTCATATGTTGATGTGAGAACATATTGGCTTTGATGTTTTTGGAATAATTGATTTTTCTTCTCTCTTAAAATTGCATAAAAGTTGGCTTTCAAAAGAGTTTTATTCTTAGACGATGTTGAAACTACGAACTGCCGTAACTTTCGACTAAGGGCTCGGATTGCCTCGATATCGCTGTGGGAGGTTGTATGACGTGTGATGAGTATGTTTTTCATAGGCGGGCCCGGCTCGGGTTGACACTCGTCCGTGGGTCCCGCGACCTTCCTTTGTACATTTCTGATGACGTTTGAAAGAGTTTGGTATGACGATTTTCCCGATTCCCAAGTATGGTCATTTTACTTACTTTTTGAACTTATGATAACGATTTCATGCATATGGTTACTCACGACTCTGCTCGTGCGTGTTGTTGGTAAATCTTTCACCGGTTCCCGGGCCGGTTTGTTGTCGTGCGCACTATGATATATTCCGGTGTTATGCTGTGTTACACCTCGCATTTTTTGCACATTGAATATTCCGAGTTAATGTCGGGAAGCTAAAGACAAGGTTAAAATTTTTTCTTAGAATGCGTAAGTTGTTTATTCATCCTTTGTAATGGAATGGAGCGTTAAGGATAAATTCGGAATAAGGAAAAATTGGAGGCTAAAAGTTGGAAGACAATTTCATGAAATGGCACAAGTGTATATTATATATTTGTGAAGTTGAGTATGTGTGTGTGGGCAAGGGGTGACTAGGCCCAATTTAATTATGGACCAAGCCCAAGTAATTAGTCATCTTTGATGACTTGGAAAATTCTTGAAACTTGGAGGGAAAAAGAAAAGAAAACTCTAGAAAATTTTGGAAAAAAAAAAGAGGCCAACCGGCCATGTGCAAGGTGTGCATGGTCATGTGCACATACTTATATATATATATATATGAGAGGCTTGAAAGGCAAGACAACTTGCCATTTTTGTTCTAGAAAAATCAAGAAAAGGAAAGAAGGAAAAACGGCCAAGAGGAGAGGGCTGGCCGAAACTGCCTCTCACTTTTGGTCATGAAAAATTTATTTCTCCATGTCATCTCACTAATTAGAAGGTCCTCTACGACATGGAGTGGTTGTTGGAGGAAGGAAACCATTTGTTTAGCAAAAAGGGAAGCTAGCCGAGAATAAGGAAGAGGCATGGAAAGGTATGGTTCAATTCTTTCTTGCATGTTTATAAATGTTTTGAACGTGTGATTATGTATGGAAATGGGTGGACGAAATTCATAAAGTTGTGTGTGTGAGTATGTTGGCCGAAGGGGAGGCTGCCTTGTGTAGGAAAAAGGAATCAAATTTATTTAATGTTCTTGGCTATTGTTGTTGAGAATTATATGATGAAAATGAATGTTTGATGATTTATGTTGAAGATAGAATCGTATGGGCTGATTCGGAGCCTAGTGTGATTTCAATGTGTTTCTTGAATTTATGGAAATAAGGTCGCTAACATATGAGATTGTTGATATAGTTTATGAAGTTGAAAGAAAGAAATGTATTGTGTTGTGTTCTCGGGTTTGGTAGTTTTCGGGTAAAGTGGTATGTGATTTGCAATGTCTCGAATGTTGTATGGATTACTTGAAATGTTCTTAAATCGTAATTGAATGGCTTCGGAATAATATTTGAACGAACGCTCAATAATGTGAGGTTGAAGGTACGTAGTTCATTTGATGGCGAATGAAATGTTATTGAATCAAATTGAATATGTTTGGAGATGTTATTGTTCGTATTGTCGTTGGTTTGGCCGGGTTGAATTCCCGGATTGTTGTTGATTGAAATTAGCCAAGTTGAACTTGGTGGGATGGAGTATTTACAGGGGAAATCGCCGAAATTTCGGTAGCCAAGTTTCATTTTAAGAATCCAACTCCAAAATGCACTAACCAAGATTTGGTAAACATGACCAAATTGTAGATTTTGGCGGATTTGCGACGTGGATTTGGAGTAGCAAAAGGAGCGGAAAGAGGTATGTAAGGCTTCACTTTCTTTCTATGGCATGTCTTAGACGTATAGGTTTGATTTCGCGCCTCGGGGACTTCCCTAACTCTAGAAATCCGAGATTGAAAAATAATTACTATTCATTCGGTGACATTGAACCAAAAGTGCTTGAATAGTGAAGGAAAGATCGAAACACCCTAGAACTTGCAAGAATAAGACCCGATTACCCTAAGACTCCCATAAGCAACATTATGAAACGTATTATATATAAATTGTCTACGCCGTCTCATTCGACCGAGGCAGGCTCACTATTTCCGAACCCCTCCCTATTAGCTCGTTAAGCCTATTTCCATGCTATAGCTAATAAAAGTTTTTGGTTATCGTTTCTACTATCAAATTAGAAGTTGATTTAACTAAACCCTCGACCCCAAGGTATGATCTTCTTTACTAAAAGATTGCAAGTGTTTTCCAAAACATACCTTTTTCTTTAAAAACTAAGCTTCACAATATTTTCTTTCTTTACTAAAAGTTTACAAGTGTTTTTCAAAATATACATTTTTCTTTAAAAACTAAGTTTTACAATATTGCCAATTTTTATGATCTAAACAATGACTATGATCCTATGATGGCCATGATTCTATGATGACTACGATGATGTCAGCTATGCTATGTCTATAACCCGATATGCTATGACATGTCCTATGTTGATAGTCTCGCCTTATAATTATCGTCCCTTCAAGGTGAGACAAAGCGGCCATGATTACTCCATAAAGCGATCGGAGGGTTCCGACCTTACGTCACTCCGATAAGCACTTGATTTTTCTTGGGCTCCCCTGCATGCTATGGTGTATATATATATATATCTATGTATAAAAATGTATTTGGGGAAAACTGGGAAAAAGGGCAGAGCGCTATGAGCGCTGGGTTACTCACGGTGCATGTATCCGTACTTGACTTGACATCATCCCGGACGCGGGATGCCCGGACGCGGGAATTATACTATGTGGGCAGGCCGATATATTCGGTACTATGATATACTATGCTATGCTATGATACTATGATATCCTATGCTATGCTATGATACTATGATATACTACGCTATGCCATGATACTATGATATCCTATGCTATGCTATGATACTATGATATGACATAAACTCTATTTTCTATGTCTAAGAAAAGAAATGTTCTTTTTCAAAAAATAAGAAAACAAGCATGCATGGCATCCGCCCCTATGGGGTCCTTATATGCACAGGTTACTCGGTTATCCTACAATATGATCTATGTTTCTATGCAGACACCGTCCCTGTGTACAGGTTATCCCTTTACCTCACGACATGGAATCTTGTTATTATTCATGCTTATATCTTTTACTATGTTGCTATGCCTGCCTTACATACTCAGTACATTGTTCGTACTGACCCCCTCTTCTTCGGGGGGCTGCGTTTCATGCCGCGCAGGTACACCCAGATGATCAGACGCTATTATAGACGATGTTCCAGCGGAGTTGGCATCTCCATTTGCTCTGGAGGATTGCCGGGTCAAAGGCCCTATGCTATGATATCATGTCCAAGTTAGAGACTTTGCAGACAGAGTCGTGGGTTTCAGGAGTCAGTTTGTACTACGATACAAGTTCTGTATAGTTACATATTTTATTTGATTCTAAAGCAGCAACGGTGTATTTCAGCAGCCTTATTATGTATACTTGACGTAGAGTTTTCAAAAAAAATTTAGTACGTAGGAAGAGTCAGTGGGTTCGCTCGGCTCCGGTTACGGGGTCGGGTGCCCATCACACCCTAGTGAGATCGGGGTGTGACAAAGTGGTATCAGAGCAGGTCGGTCCAAGGGTTGTCGCAAAGTCGTGTTGTAGAGTCCGTTTATGGGTGTGAAGCCGCCACATTTATAAACAGGAGGCTACGGGGCATTTAGGAACTGTTGACCTTCTTTGTCCTATGATCGTGCGATAGAGCCAAGACATAGGAAATAAGATTCCTTATATTAATCGTCGATTCCCCGTAGGCGCCCAAAGATCGGTGGAAAAAGGCGAGGAATGATATGGAGATCAAAAGAGGTGAAGTTGGATTAATATACTTGTTCTGTTACGAGGAGCTGGACGCCAGACTGGAAATAGCCATACATGCGGGCGGAAGGTGGACATCGGGGAAAAAGAGAAGGGCAAAATGGTCAATATAGAAGAAAGGACGTATTACGAGAATATCTCGGAAATTGTAAAACTTGGGTTGGCTTCAGATCGAATAGTAAAAGCCATGTGAGGAAGCGGACGTAAAAGTATCAGCATTAGGGCACCGAATTTCAGTGAAGTTTCGAAGTTAAGCGTGCTCAGATGAGAGCAATTCTATGATGGGTGACCCCTGGGAAGTGAACCAAAAGCTCCGCAAATTAAGATGCAAGGGGCGAATGAGTAGTTAAGAGTAATCTAAGGAAAACAAGAACATATGGATGGATGGAGACTTTAAGAGGACGCGTAGGATGAGATAGAGACAGTTAATATGGTAGTGTGTTTGATATGAACACTTGAGCTGCTAAGAAGACCCTTTACTGAAGTGAATTGGTAAGGTCGGGGAAACCGACAATGAGCGGATAGAAGTCCGGATAATGTTTAAGGTAATATAAGGAGTTCGCACAAACTTTGAGTAGTGCGACGCCGGAAAATGGGCCTATATGAAGAGAAAGAGTATGACAAAGAGAATGGTATTGGATAGTCTCAGAGATAGTATGAAGGACAACAACAGCTATAAAAAGGGAGCTCCCCCGAGGTACTGGTGCGACCTTGTAGGACTAGTCGAACATTCGAGGACGAATGTTCTAAAGGGGGGAAGGATGTTACACCTCGCATTTTTTGCACATTGAATATTCCGAGTTAATGTCGGGAAGCTAAAGACAAGGTTAAAATTTTTTCTTAGAATGCGTAAGTTGTTTATTCATCCTTTGTAATGGAATGGAGCGTTAAGGATAAATTCGGAATAAGGAAAAATTGGAGGCTAAAAGTTGGAAGACAATTTCATGAAATGGCACAAGTGTATATTATATATTTGTGAAGTTGAGTATGTGTGTGTGGGCAAGGGGTGACTAGGCCCAATTTAATTATGGACCAAGCCCAAGTAATTAGTCATCTTTGATGACTTGGAAAATTCTTGAAACTTGGAGGGAAAAAGAAAAGAAAACTCTAGAAAATTTTGGAAAAAAAAAAAGAGGCCAACCGGCCATGTGCAAGGTGTGCATGGTCATGTGCACATACTTATATATATATATATATGAGAGGCTTGAAAGGCAAGACAACTTGCCATTTTTGTTCTAGAAAAATCAAGAAAAGGAAAGAAGGAGAAAAACGGCCAAGAGGAGAGGGCTGGCCGAAACTGCCCTCTCACTTTTGGTCATGAAAAATTTATTTCTCCATGTCATCTCACTAATTAGAAGGTCCTCTACGACATGGAGTGGTTGTTGGAGGAAGGAAACCATTTGTTTAGCAAAAAGGGAAGCTAGCCGAGAATAAGGAAGAGGCATGGAAAGGTATGGTTCAATTCTTTCTTGCATGTTTATAAATGTTTTGAACGTGTGATTATGTATGGAAATGGGTGGACGAAATTCATAAAGTTGTGTGTGTGAGTATGTTGGCCGAAGGGGAGGCTGCCTTGTGTAGGAAAAAGGAATCAAATTTATTTAATGTTCTTGGCTATTGTTGTTGAGAATTATATGATGAAAATGAATGTTTGATGATTTATGTTGAAGATAGAATCGTATGGGCTGATTCGGAGCCTAGTGTGATTTCAATGTGTTTCTTGAATTTATGGAAATAAGGTCGCTAACATATGAGATTGTTGATATAGTTTATGAAGTTGAAAGAAAGAAATGTATTGTGTTGTGTTCTCGGGTTTGGTAGTTTTCGGGTAAAGTGGTATGTGATTTGCAATGTCTCGAATGTTGTATGGATTACTTGAAATGTTCTTAAATCGTAATTGAATGGCTTCGGAATAATATTTGAACGAACGCTCAATAATGTGAGGTTGAAGGTACGTAGTTCATTTGATGGCGAATGAAATGTTATTGAATCAAATTGAATATGTTTGGAGATGTTATTGTTCGTATTGTCGTTGGTTTGGCCGGGTTGAATTCCCGGATTGTTGTTGATTGAAATTAGCCAAGTTGAACTTGGTGGGATGGAGTATTTACAGGGGAAATGCTGGCCGAAATTTCGGTAGCCAAGTTTCATTTTAAGAATCCAACTCCAAAATGCACTAACCAAGATTTGGTAAACATGACCAAATTGTAGATTTTGGCGGATTTGCGACGTGGATTTGGAGTAGCAAAAGGAGCGGAAAGAGGTATGTAAGGCTTCACTTTCTTTCTATGGCATGTCTTAGACGTATAGGTTTGATTTCGCGCCTCGGGGACTTCCCTAACTCTAGAAATCCGAGATTGAAAAATAATTACTATTCATTCAGTGACATTGAACCAAAAGTGCTTGAATAGTGAAGGAAAGATCGAAACACCCTAGAACTTGCAAGAATAAGACCCGATTACCCTAAGACTCCCATAAGCAACATTATGAAACGTATTATATATAAATTGTCTACGCCGTCTCATTCGACCGAGGCAGGCTCACTATTTCCGAACCCCTCCCTATTAGCTCGTTAAGCCTATTTCCATGCTATAGCTAATAAAAGTTTTTGGTTATCGTTTCTACTATCAAATTAGAAGTTGATTTAACTAAACCCTCGACCCCAAAGGTATGATCTTCTTTACTAAAAGATTGCAAGTGTTTTCCAAAACATACCTTTTTCTTTAAAAACTAAGCTTCACAATATTTTCTTTCTTTACTAAAAGTTTACAAGTGTTTTTCAAAATATACATTTTTCTTTAAAAACTAAGTTTTACAATATTGCCAATTTTTATGATCTAAACAATGACTATGATCCTATGATGGCCATGATTCTATGATGACTACGATGATGTCAGCTATGCTATGTCTATAACCCGATATGCTATGACATGTCCTATGTTGATAGTCTCGCCTTATAATTATCGTCCCTTCAAGGTGAGACAAAGCGGCCATGATTACTCCATAAAGCGATCGGAGGGTTCCGACCTTACGTCACTCCGATAAGCACTTGATTTTTCTTGGGCTCACACGCATGCTATGGTGTATATATATATATATCTATGTATAAAAATGTATTTGGGAAAAGCGGGAAAAAGGCATAGAGCGCTATGAGCGCGGGTTACTCACGGTGCATGTATCCGTACTTGACTTGACATCATCCGGACGCGGGATGCCCGGACGCGGGAATTATACTATGTGGGCAGGCCGATATATTCGGTGCTATGATATACTATGCTATGCTATGATACTATGATATACTATGCTATGCTATGATACTATGATATACTACGCTATGCCATGGTACTATGATATCCTATGCTATGCTATGATACTATGATATGACATAAACTCTATTTTCTATGTCTAAGAAAAGAAATGTTCTTTTTCAAAAAATAAGAAAACAAGCATGCATGGCATCCGCCCTATGGGGTCCTTATATGCACAAAGTTACTCGGTTATCCTACAATATGATCTATGTTTCTATGCGGTACACCGTCCCCGTGTAAGTTATCCCTTTACCTCACGACATGGAATCTTGTTATTATTCATGCTTATATCTTTTACTATGTTGCTATGCACGCCTTACATACTCGGTACATTGTTCGTACCGACCCCTCTTCTTCGGGCCGTTTCATGCCGCGCGGTACACCCAGATGATCGTACGCTATTATAGACGATGTTCCGGCGGAGTTGGCATCTCCATTTGCTGCGAGGATTGCCGGGTCAAAGGCCCTATGCTATGATATCATGTCCAAGTTAGAGACTTTGCGAGACAGAGTCGTGGGTTTCGGAGTCGGTTGTACTACGATACAAAGTCTTCCGTATAGTTACATATTTTATTTGATTCTAAAGCAGCAAAGGTTTATTTCAGCAGCCTTATTATGTATACTTGACGTAGAGTTTTCAAAAAAAAAAAATTTAGTACGTAGGAAGAGTCAGTGGGTTCGCTCGGCTCCGGTTACGGGGTCGGGTGCCCATCACACCCTAGTGAGATCGGGGTGTGACATGCTGTGTTACGGTTCCCGAGACCTCGCCATAGGGCCGGGTTCCGTTTATGGAGTTATGCTTTGATATGGCTTATGATGTGTTGTGATGATGTGTTGCGTTCGGGGTTGTACGGAGATTTGAAACCTTACGGTGTTATGCGTGTTATGGCGCCATCGACAGCGGGCGACCATATTTTACGTATACTTTTGCATGCTTTCTATTTTGAAAATAAACATTTGGCATTTTGGAAATGTACTTACTTTCGGCACTCTCGTTTCGAGTGTGACTCGCATTTATTTTTGTATTTTCTCGCTTTGCATACTCGGTACATATTTCGCATCGACCCCGCTTTCTTCTGGGCCGCGCTTTCATGCCCGCGGTACGGACGGCCGGTTTGGCGATCCGCCGCCCTTAGGGAGACTTATCTCGCTTGTGTTGGAGTGCTCCTTTTATCCCGAGCCTACATCTTGGTATATACTCGTTCGTTGCATATGTGTGTGTGTGTTCGGGGGTACGGCGGGGCCCTGTCCCGTCATATGATTCTGTTGGTTTGTTTAGAGGCCTGTAGACGTATATGTGGGTTATGTGCCTACTCTGTACAGGTGTGTTCGTATGTTATATGTTTTGGGCGAACCTATTCGCCGTGGCAGCCTTGTCGGCTCGCATGTATATATTCTGGGCCGTTGTGCCATTGATAGCCTCACGGCTTCTATGTATGCGTATGGTTGTGTTTGAGACAGCGTTTGATATTCATATGTGCATAAGCCAGCTGTGTGTGATTCGGGTTTGATGAATGCGTTTGGGTGCCCAACTCGGGCACTAGTCACGGCCCACGGGGTTGGGTCGTGACAAATGAACCAAAGAATCGACCCGATGGTCGAGCTGCACCACCTGGACTACCCCTATACGGACACTCTCTCATAATATGGCCTTGACGGCCACAAGAAAAACAAGCACCCGTAGCACGATAACACTCCCCTGGGTGATGCCTCCCACAGTGAGAACACCGAGGTATGGGTGGCCTCGACTGACTGGAACCTCTGTCCACCTGCGAACTCGAAGCCCTGGAGCTCGGACCAGCTCCTGAATACCGTATACTAGCCGGTCTCCTACCCGTGAACTGTGGGGGTGTACTCCGTCTTTGGCTGGGACGGGTATCTACTATCTTCGCCGCCGAGGAAATTTGCCTCGGGACTCCCCAGAATAACCTGTCGATCTAGCCCTCTTGGGCTGGCTCCTGTCATGATCTCTGTCGGGCTGACGCCCTCTATGTCGATCCTCCATCCCCTGGGCATACGCCTGCACCCGCGCAATATCCATCCCTGGCTGGGAAGCCATCACCATACAGCTATCAACCAGATAACGATCCAACCCCATCACATATCGATGCATCCTATCGGTCATATCAGCTACAATAGTGGGTGCATGTCTAGCCAATGAGTCGAACTCTAGATTATACTCTCGAACACTCCTGCCCCTCTGTCTCAACTGTAGGAATCTATCAACCCTAGCTCGCCGCATCTCTGGAGGCAGAAAGTGGCCCAGAAAGGCCTCCACAAACTCATCCCATACTGCTGGAGGAGCATCCTCGCCCCTAGACAACTCCCAGGACTCATACCAATTAACGGCTATATCACGCAACCGATATGAAGCCAGCTCGACAGACTCAGTCTCAGAAGCTCTGATTATCCTCAGTGTGCGCTGCATCTGTCGAATAAACTCCTGGGGATCCTCCTCGGGCTTCGACCCGTAGAACTCTGGAGGATTACAAGTCAAGAAATCATGAGTCCTCAAACTATCATGTCAGTCTGCATAGTCACCTCCTGATCCGTGCCTGCGAGCCTGCCCCGCCACTAATCTGGTCAACAACTGGACTGCATCTCTCATAGCCCTATCCTCTGCCCTTGGCCGAGGAGCCGGAGGCTCGGATGCTTTGGAACCTCGGGAACGGGCGGTGGAGCCGCGCCCGACCACGGCACGTCGCTTCTCCAAGTCCCTCTTGTCACGACCCGTTTAGGGGCCGTGACGAGTACCCGATACTTGTACCGAGCACCCCTTACTTACCATGTTACCTGTTCCTCTTAGCAAGCCGTATGAACAGTGCCGTTTTTTTTTTCAACTGAACATTAACATTAGCGGCGTCATTATAAACATAGACCAGTTAACTTCACTATCACTTCATACAACAGCATTAAGATGCCAACATACCACATACTTACTATACATAACTGACTGTACATATCTGTCTACGAGCCTCTAGACATAGTACACTTATACATAGAAAGTGTTACACCTCGCATTTTATGCGTATTCGGAAAAATTGAAAATACTTCGGAACGTTAAGAAATAAGGCTTTGCTTGGGTTTTTCTTAATGTGCATGTGATGTTAAGGAAATATTGACGCGGAAATATTAAGGAAGGTTAAGGACATTGTTATGTATTGATTTTGTTTGGTTCATAAGTTGGTTATGAAAATTTATATGTGGAAATATCGGAAAAGACTAAGGGCAAAATGGGAATGTCGGAAAATGGTTTCATGAATTACCAAAGTACGGGCTAAGGAAATTGGGCTTGGAAAATTGACAAAAAAAAATAAGAACAAGTTGGCCCAAGGGACAAGAGTGGCCGGCCAAGCTATGGTCTTGGCCCAAATCCATTAAGCTAGTCATGTGAGCTAGCATGTGACAACAACCATTTATTATATAAGAGGTGAGGTTCAAGAAAATTCAAGAAACAAAAGGAAAAAAAAGAAGAACAAGAGCAAGAGAAAAGGGGATGGCATTCGGCCATGCCCCTCAAATTTCAACCCCATGAAATCTCTTCCCAAAAATTATTTTCTTGCTATATTCCTACTAATTCAAGGCCCCTTAACAACTTGGTGCAATTGGTTTGGAAGATTGAGTCTTGGTTTCTTCAATTCAACACTTGAGGAAGTGAAGAAGTTTGAAGAACAAGGTAAGAATTCATTACTTCTAATTATGTTTTGAAGGTTTGTTTGTGTTGTGGAATATGTAAATGAGAAGAAAACATAGAAACATGGAAGTTTGCATGATGGAAGTAAAAGCTTGCATGTGGCCGAACCTATGTAGTGTAAGTATGTTGAGTTTTATGTTGTATTTTGGTTGTGCTTATGATGGAGTTTGTATTAGAAATGAAAGTTGAATAAAATGGGATGGAATTGGAATTTTGCACCTTGGCCGTGTGGTGTATGGCAATGGAATAGTAATGGATTTATTTTGTTTAATATGTTGATTGTGTTGTGTGATCATGATAATGTAAATGATGAAAATTAGCATTGAAATGGAATGAAGAAGCTTATGTCGTATTTGTATGATTTTATGATATTATGGTGGTTAAGTTGTTAAGATGTGAATTGTGATAATCGTTGACGAATTTGGAAGATGGAAATATGTTATGAATATGTATGTTGAAGATTAGAAGATTTGGAGGAATTATGGCTTTGATAACAAGTTTGTATGTCTTGAGAATATGTTGAAGAAATGCTATGAAACGCTTCCGAAATTATATTGTAATGATCTTGATCCGTAATGAAAGAGAGCATGTTGGTATTGATTTGAAAATATGAATTCGAAATGGAAACTATTGCATTATGTCGAAAGGTTGACTAGTTATGTTGTATTGTGTTGTGTTGTGGTTATTGATGTTTTTGGTGTTGTTCTTTGGGTTGTTGTTGACTATTTTGAGCCGAGTTGAATCTCGGGGTGTCATGTTTATAGGGGAAGTGCTGCCGAAATTTCGGTAGCCGGATGGAAACCAAAGAGTGAAACATCAACTTGCATGAATAGTGACTGGTCACTATGACCATTTGCAGATTTTCGACGAAATGGGATTGGAGTTTCGACAAGCGTAACAAGCGCAAAAGGTATGTAAAGCTAACCCTATTCTTTCTTTGGCACGTCCTAGATGTACTAGGTTTGAATTCGTACCTCGGGGACAATTCGACTCTTCGGAATCCGCACTCAAAAATTTGCCCTTTTCTTGCAATAGAATTGAATTAATTAGGTTGTAAATGACTACGAAGTAACCTAAATCTTCCCAACTTTTGTAAACAAAACCCGAATACCTTAAAACCCTCATAAGTGATATTATGAAGTCTAACATGTGTAATTTACGCCCGCCACCTCAATTGCCCGAGGTGGGCCCCCTATTTCTGATTTTACTCTTTTGTATTTACAATTTGTTTTCAAGCGGCTTTTAAGAAATGTTTTAGCAACTAAACAAAAATCATTTTAAATATTCCGCCAAGCCTTACGAAATGTTTTGATATGTATTTCGACTCTGAAAGTTCTGTTTGACATAATCCGCCGTGATGTCCGCAAGGTACGTACTATGCTTCCGTCCGATCCCATTACTTTGATTTGTCTTTTGCTATGCCTCATTGAGTCTTTGGAAATTTTTATGGTATTTTTATTGCATTAGTTTCTCACTACTCCACTCGTGGATGCCTCAATGTTTTCCACACTGAGCCCGGGCCAGGATATGTTCTCAAGCGTATTCCTCTGCATTATTCGCCGCGCCCCGGTGTGAGGCGGTATACACGTACATGGGTTGTGGTGTATGATGTGCCATGTACGCTATTCCGATATCCGCCGATTATGTTACGATGTGGCCACTTGGTATGTTATGATTTGTTCGGAGATATTCCTACTCGAAGTATCTTGTGTTGGCGGGACGGAGCGGAGCGCTCTGTTCATTCGTTCACCGAGTCCCATAGCGGGGCCGGCTTTGCATATGTTTTCTGCATGCATTACTTATGATTTTTCTGGTATGCATTTTGATTCCCTATGTATCTTATGCTTCCTCCGCACGTTCTGTTCTGATTTTGATTTTATTTATTACGTTCTCTGCTTTACATATTCAGTACATTTTCCGTCATCGACCCCCTTTCTTCGGGCCGCGTTTCGTGCCGCGCGGTACGAACGGCGATTTGTGGATCCGCCAGGTTATACGCCTCAATTTGTTGAAGTGCTCCTTGTCGGAGCCCGTGTTTTGGTATAAAACTTTCTGCTACATTTGTACATATTTATTCTGGGTACGACGGGGCCCTGTCCCGTCATATGATTATGTTATGTTCTGCTCTGTTCTGTAGAGGTCTGTAGACATGTGGTGTGGGTTCCGTATATGTTTCGTGAGATTTGCGTACGTTAGTGTGGTCTATGTTGTGAGACGGCCTTATCGGCCTTCGTGCGTCATGCCCACTCGATTTGTTAAATTATTATTATTATTTCTGCTTATGTGTAATATTCTGCTAATTTAGGTTAAGGTACGTATGAGTGTCCAACTAGGGCACGTGTCGCGGCCTACGGAGTTGGGTCGTGACAGAAAGGGCCGAGTACTGTCGTGCCCGGGAATATATATACACAAAGGAGTACCACGGGGTGAGGCTCGAAACAGGCGGAGCGTCGTGTGCAAGCCCCCAGAGCTCCTAAGGATCAAATCCTTTTGTCTCGTACGACTCCGCGCGGCATGAAACGCAGCGTCCACAAGAAGGGACGTCAGTACGAATAGTGTACCGAGTATGTAAGGCATGCATAGTAATATGCGAGAACATAAATCATGCATAATGACATAAAAGAATTACAACTCAAGTCCTGGGATAGAAACATAACCTGTACAATAAGTGCCCTTGGGCAGAAGCCGTGCTTTCTTAGCTTTCCTTACTCATTTATATATATATATATATATATACATACATAAAAAAAAATAGAATATATAATATTGCCGAGGCGTCGGCAGCCGATCCATTTGACCATAAATATGCACATCCCGCGTCCGGGCATCCCGCGTCCGGGACGATATCAAGTCAAGTAATGCCAACTGATCAGGTGGATATGCGTATATAACGCTCTGCCATTATTTCCATTTCCCCGTAAGTATATGAAAATTCCATGCATAAATATCGGCGTCTATAGCGCCCATAAATATATGAAGATTCCATGTATAAATATATATCAGCGTCTATAGCGCTCTGATTCTTTTTGTGTCATATATATATAAACTTATATCCTATACGGCTACCAGCGTCTATAGCGCTCTGATTCTGCCTTTCTATGCTTATGCTTGTATCATATATGTATATCAGCGTCTATAGCGCTCTAGCTCTGCTATTATATAATATACTTATACTTATACGTACGTCGGGTGCACACACATCCATCGGGGTCATAGGGCATAATTCCTAGTACTTAGGTTCTTTAGAATAGTCGTTACCCATAATAGAATTGGATTATCCAGAAACGGTTTAATATTCTCGTACTTTCATTTTTATAGCAGAGTGTATTATCTACATATGTCACGTACCATGACGTTACTCAGGAAGGTCTTAGGGTAATCGGGTCTTATCCTTGCAAGTTCTAGGATGTTTGGGCGTTTCTTTCGCAATCCATACACTTTTGGCTCAATCTTACTAAATGAATAGTAACTATTTTCAATCGCGGATTTCTAGAGTTAGGAAAGTCCCCGAGGCGCGAAATCAGGCCTACACATCTAAGACATGCCAAGAAAGGAAGGGGAAACCTTACATACCTTTTTCGTCTCTTGTACGGCTCCAAATCTCCGTCCGAATCTCGCCAAAATCTACAAATTGGTCAAGGTTACCAATTGTCAATTCAAGAATCTACAAGTTAAGATTCAAAGTGGCTATGCGTCTACCGAAATTTCATAAAGACTTTCCGCTAATATACCATCCCACCAAGTTCAACTTGGCGAATTCATCGACAACAACAATCCGGGAATTCGACCTACCAAACTAACAACACAATAGCCAACAATTACATTACAATTTCAACAAAACACATTATAACACCATTAACCTTCTTTCCAATATAATACTTCAACTCATTCCATACTTCCAAATCGATGCAAAATTATATCATTTTACTTCCATTTACATTGCAAAGATCACCACAACACCACTAACATATTAAACAACATTAATTCATTTCCATTCCAACATCAACATAGCCCACGGCCACCTTCAAGCATTCACACTTGTCATGCAAACTTCCATATTTTCATGAATTTTCATAGTTTCTACACTCAACAACACTAACCAACACACAACATAACACAACATAGCACACCACACATACACACACATACGGATTGCCCCTAAGGGTCACGGCCACACACACACATGCCTCCATCTCATGAATTCCATCCATTTTCATACACTACAACATCTACAAACATCCATAACATAAAAAGGAAATGATTTCTTACCTTCTCTTCAATTCTTCACCTTGCTAAAAGTTCCCAACTTGCATGAACTTGTGCCTTTCTTGCTCTAATGGACCCTTCACCTTGTTAAGCACCCTTCACCTTGTTAAGCACCCTTCACTTAGTAGAGAATGATTTTTGGAGGAATTTTTGCAAATTTTCCTTGGAAATTTTTCTATGGCCGAAAGGCCTTGGTATTTCTCCTTCTTTTTTTGTTCTTGTTTTTCTCTTGAAATTTCTAGAAAAATAATGAATATTGATGACTTTCTACATAGATATATACAAATCTTCCCATATTTAATAATAGGTCCTTCCACTTAAAAATTATAGCTCCATGATCCCTCTCTTTCCTTTCTTGAAATTTCTAGAAAATTTATCAAATAAGATGACTTATTTGTCATCCTTGCCCTTATTTCTTCACATGGCCCTTATGGCCCCTTTGGAACTTTCGTAAACTTTTCTGTAAAATTCCCGTTTTGCCCCTCGACTTTTCTTAAAATTTTCGCTTCTAAATTCTTTACAAGCAACTCATATGCTTAACAAAACAAAAGTAAGACCTTGCTTGACATCTCCCCGCAATTACCTTAAATTATCCGATTGCACAAAATGCGGGATATAACACCTCTGATAGTGGCGGTGTAGCAGAGCTGGCTGACGGGAGCACAACCTCAGGCACAGGCTGAGCACGGGCCCTAGTAACTCTCCGGGCCTGGCTATTCTCTCCAGCTGCTGACTTGCCCTTCTCGGTAGCTGTCGCCTTCTTTGGAGGCATCGCTGTAAACATAACAATCCGTTAGGGAGGAATCATCCTGATAATACAGCTCTATCGCACGATCTAGAGCAAGAAAAAAAGATAACATCCTAAATGTCCTGTAGCCTCCTGTTTATAGATGTGGTGCACAACACACCGATAAACAAGACTCTACTAGACACGGTCTGTAGACACTCCGAGGACGAACCGCTCTGATACCACTTTTGTCACGACCCAACCACGTAGGCCGTGACTAGTGCCCGAGCTGGACACTCGTACACACCCATTAACCAGAATCAACATACAAATGGCTTATACATATGCAAAGGTCGGACATCGTCTCAAACTGTCGCATATAAACATATATACCGCAGCGAGAAACGCAAAAGGCTGTCATAGAACACAACATCCCAAAATATATACATACGCAAGCCAATAAGGCCGCCATGGCGAATGGGACCGCCCAAAACATAAATCACACATACATAACCGAACAGTAACTATTCACAACCCACACATATGTCTACAGACCTCTAAGAGTAATCACAGAATCATATGGCAGGACAGGGCCCCGCCGTACCCTTGAATGGACGTATACATATACAACGAAAGAGTCTGTACCAAAATGTAGGCTCCGGAACAAGGGAGCACTTCAAAGTAGTAGAATAGATATCCTAGGCTGGCGGATCACCAAAGCGAGCGTCTGTACCTGTGGGCATGAAACGCGCCCAGAAGAAAGGGGTCGATGCTAGAAATATGTACTGAGTATATAAAGCATGAAGTACAGTAAACAGGATCATAACCGGAACAAGAAGTACAGAAAATAAGTACAATATCCAGAATACCAAAATGCTTACTTTGAAACATAAATCATGCATGTCAGTATCATATATCATATGCGGCCCATAATGGGACTCGGTGAACACGACATGGTCGCCACCGCGCGCGGCGCCATAACACATCATACTCGAATATTGCATAACTCCGTAACACGAAGATATCTCCACAACACATCATAACACCATAACACATCATACTTCAGAAACACATCATACTCCAGAATATTGCATAACTCCGTAACACAGCATATCTCCACAACACATCATAACACCATAATACATCATACTTCAGAAACACATCATACTCCAGAAAACACATCATACTCCAGAACGTATATATACGGTTCCCGGCCCTCTAGCGAGGGACTCGGTGAACCATAACACATCATACTCCAGAATATAGCATAGTGCGCACGATGACATAATCGGCCCGGGACTCGGCGGAAGATGTAACAACAGTATGCACGAGTAGAGTAGTGAGTAACCATATGCATATAAATCATCATTACAGACTCAATAGATAAGTAAGTGGTCGACGCTCGAGGGTTAAGACGAAAGTCGTGTTAAGTTCTTTCTGTTACACCTCGCATTTTTGCCCGTTTGGATAGTCCGAGTTAATGGCGGAACGTTAAGGACAAGGTTAGTTTCGGTTTTGTTGAATCCGCGAGTCGCTTATAAATATTATTGTTATGGAAATTTAAGGGCAAACTTGGAATTGGAAACTTTTATGCATGACTTGTTGAAGAAGAATTGGAGGCTAAAAGTTGGGAAATAATTTTCATGAAATGGCACAAGTGTATACTATATATTTGTGGAGTGTGTATATGTATGTGGGTCCCATTAGTTATGGCCATGTGATTATATGAATGGACCAAGGCTTATAATATAAGTCATCTTTTGATTAAAAAAAAAAAGAAGAGAAAAGAAGAAAAAGACATGAAGCATGTGCATGGTCATGTGCACATTTTAATAGTTATATATAAAATATATATGGACAAAGATGACCATGCAAGCCTAAGAATTCATCTTTCATGACTTGGAGATTTCTAGAAATTTGAAGAAAATTGGAGAAAGAAAAAGAGAGGGAGAAAAACGTCAAGGAGGGCACATGACAAGTCATGTGCCTATAGATATATATATATATATACATAAGTGATGAATACATGGGACTTAGTCATTATTTTATAAGGTCAAGAGAATTCAAGAAACATGGAGAAAGAAGAGAGAAAGGGAGCGGCCATAGGGGGGCCGAACCCACCCCTCAACTTTGATCATGGAAAATTTTTCTTTCCATGTTTTCCTACTAAGTAAAAGGTCCTTATTCACGAGCTAGTTGTTGGAACAAGAAAATCCTCCGTTGATGCTATAACTACTTCTAGCCGAGAAGAGGAGTTGTAAGAAAAAGGTAAGGTTCTATCCTTCTTTACATGTTTTATAGGTGATTATGCATGTTGTGAAGTGTAGGAATGAATGAAGTTCACAAAGATATGGAAATTGGAGTATGGCCGTGTGTGTACATATGTATAGCCGTGTGGAGTGTGTTGTGTTAGAATAAGAAATTAGGTGTATTCCACATGTTTATGTGTTATTGTAATGTGTAGAGAATGAAGAAAACTTATGGAATGTTGCATGCTAATGTTGGGCCGTGTAGGGGCTGTTTGGTATGTAAGGAATGAATTGACGTTATCTAGTATTTTGGTTTCCGTCGTTATGGATTTTATAACGTAAAATGAAGGGTGATTATCCAAGTTGAAGTTGTAGTTGTGTGGGCTGATTTGGAGCTTAATGTGATTTCAATATGTTTTCTTGAATTTATGGAAATGATGTTACTAACATGTGAGATGGTTGACATAGTTTATGAACTTGAAGGTAGAAAATGTGTTATGAATGTCTCTTGTTGAAGATGGAGGATTCGGGTAACTTTAGATTATTATGAGCATTATGGTCTTGTTGTTGATATTGTGGCCGAGTTCCATTCTCGGGTTGTTGTTGTTGAATTGGGCCGAGCCATGTTCTCGGGACGGTGTATTTACAGGGGAAATGCTGCCGAAATTCCGGCAGACAAAGTGCTATTTTAAAGAATCAACTCATAAATGCCCCTAACTAAGGTTTGGTAAATATGACCAATTTGCAGATTTTGACGGGATTGCGACGTGACTTTGGAATAGCAAAAGGAGCGGAAAGAGGTATGTAAGACTTCACTTTCCTTCTTTGGCATGTCTTAGACGTAGTAGGCTTGAACACGGGCCTCGGGGACAATTCCTTTCCTAGAAATCCGAGACTGAAATTAGTTACTATTCATCCAGTAGAATTGAACTAAAAATGGTGTGAATTGTTGGAAAAGCTTCCTAAACCCCTAGAACTTGCATAAGAGGACCCGATTATCTTAAACCATTATAAATAACGCCATGACACGTAACATATGTAGATTATGTACGCTATCTCACTCGGCCCGAGGTGGGCCCCTTTGTTCTCGGAATGTCCCTATCACCTCGTTTGACTTGTTTTGGCGTAGAATCCTAAGGAAATCCTCGACCCTTGTCCCGTTGTCAAACGATAAGTACGGTATCATCCTAGTGCAAGTGTATCCACGATGAATGGGATCTTATAGCGATAACGAGGAAGCGAAGACGAGAAAAGTGCCTACGTTAGATATGTAGGCGATATACTTTGCTATGAAAATGAAAATATGAGACTGTTAAACTATTTCTGGATATCCCAATTCTATTGTAGGTAATGACCATTCTAAGGACCAAATACATGGAATTATGCCTTAAGACCCCGATTGATGCTTGCACCCGACATACGTATATGTATATGATAACCGAATCAGAGCGCTATATAGACGCTGATAAATACACACGATATAAGTATATGTATATGATAGCAGAATCAGAGCGCTATAGACGCTGGTAAATATATATATGATATAAGTATGTGCATGTGACAAAAATAATCAGAGCGCTTATAGACGCTGATATATGTATGTGATATGAATATATATATGATGAAAGAACGGGCGCTATAGACGCCGACATATTTACGGGGAAGATGGAGATAAGTAAGGCAGCGTTATATACGCGTATCCACCCGATCGGTTGGAGTGTGGCACATGATATCGTCCGGACGCGGATGCCGGACGCGGGATGTGCATATTATGGTTAAATGGATCCGCCGACGCCTCGCAATATAATATATTCTATTTTTTATGTATATATGTATATATATGAATAAGGAAAGCTAAGAAAGCACAAAAGATCGCCCAAGGGCACTTATATGTATAAAGTTACTCTTTTTATCCTATGATACGGTCTATGTTTCCATACGGTTATTACTCATGTACACGGGTTACGCTGATTTTTTCCATGATATGTCTCATATGTACGAACACTCTTTTTACATGATATGTTCTACGGCCCTTACTATGTCGTTACTATTCATGTCTTACATACTCGTACATTGCTCGTCGACCCCTCTTCTTCGAGGGCTGCGTTTCATGCCGCGCAGGTACACTCAGATGAGCTGAAGTTAGCATAGAAGATGTCCAGCGGAGTTGGTAGGCTCCACTTGTCCAGGAGTGCTGCCGAGTCAGAGTACACGTGCCAGGATTCCTGATTACAGTTAGAGACTTTGCAGACAGAGTCGTGGGTATAAGGTTGTCATGTGTAAACTAGTTTGCAATGGACGATATGCTATTATGTTTTGTGTCACGAGTCTTACGCGATGTCGATTTTACTTATGGAAGAAAAAGTTTCTATGTGCTCATTACTTACTAGTTCATAAGTTCATATGTGTAACAAGAGTTAGCGGGTTCGCTCGGCTCCAAAGATGGGGTCGGGTGCCCATCACACCCTAGTAAAGTCGGGGTGTCATCTTTGTCCATATATATTTTATATATAACTATTAAAATGTGTACATGACCATGCACATGCTTCATGTCTTTTTCTTCTTTTCTCTTCTTTTTTTCTTTTAATCAAAAGATGACTTATATTATAAGTCATCTTTCATGACTTGGAGATTTCTAGAAATTTGAAGAAAATTGGAGAAAGAAAAAGAGGGAGAAAAACGTCCAAGGAGGGCACATGACAAGTCATGTGCCTATAGATATATATATATATACATAAGTGATGAAGACATGGGACTTAGTCATTATTTTATAAGGTCAAGAGAATTCAAGAAACATGGAGAAAGAAGAGAGAAGGAGCCGGCCATAGGGGCCGGCCGAACCCACCCCTCAACTTTGATCATGGAAAATTTTTCTTTCCATGTTTTCCTACTAAGTGAAAGGTCCTTATTCACATGAGCTAGTTGTTGGAACAAGAAAATCCTCCGTTGATGCTATAACTACTTCTAGCCGAGAAGAGGAGTTGTAAGAAAAAGGTAAGGTTCTATCCTTCTTTACATGTTTTATAGGTGATTATGCATGTTGTGAAGTGTAGGAATGAATGAAGTTCACAAAGATATGGAAATTGGAGTATGGCCGTGTGTGTACATATGTATAGCCGTGTGGAGTGTGTTGTGTTAGAATAAGAAATTAGGTGTATTCCACATGTTTATGTGTTATTGTAATGTGTAGAGAATGAAGAAAACTTATGGAATGTTGCATGCTAATGTTGGGCCGTGTAGGGGCTGTTTGGTATGTAAGGAATGAATTGACGTTATCTAGTATTTTGGTTTCCGTCGTTATGGATTTTATGACGTAAAATGAAGGGTGATTATCCAAGTTGAAGTTGTAGTTGTGTGGGCTGATTTGGAGCTTAATGTGATTTCAATATGTTTTCTTGAATTTATGGAAATGATGTTACTAACATGTGAGATGGTTGACATAGTTTATGAACTTGAAGGTAGAAAATGTGTTATGAATGTCTCTTGTTGAAGATGGAGGATTCGGGTAACTTTAGATTATTATGAGCATTATGGTCTTGTTGTTGATATTGTGGCGAGTTCCATTCTCGGGTTGTTGTTGTTGAATTGGGCCGAGCCATGTTCTCGGGACGGTGTATTTACGGGGAAATCTTGCCGAAATTCAAGAGACAAAGTGCTATTTTAAAGAATCAACTCATAAATGCCCCTAACTAAGGTTTGGTAAATATGACCAATTTGCAGATTTTGACGGGATTGCGACGTGACTTTGGAATAGCAAAAGGAGCGAGAAAGAGGTATGTAAGACTTCACTTTCCTTCTTTGGCATGTCTTAGACGTAGTAGGCTTGAACACGGGCCTCGGGGACAATTCCTTTCCTAGAAATCCGAGCGAAATTAGTTACTATTCATCCAGTAGAATTGAACTAAAAATGGTGTGAATTGTTGGAAAAGCTTCCTAAACCCCTAGAACTTGCATAAGAGGACCCGATTATCTTAAACCATTATAAATAACGCCATGACACGTAACATATGTAGATTATGTACGCTATCTCACTCGGCCCGAGGTGGGCCCGTGTTCTCGAATGTCCCTATCACCTCGTTTGACTTGTTTTGGCGTAGAATCCTCGGAAATCCTCGACCCCCTTGTCCCGGTTGTCAAACGATAAGTACAGTATCATCCTAGTGCAAGTGTATCCATGATGAATGGGATCTTATAGCGATAACGAGGAAGCCGAAGACGAGAAAAGCGCCTACGTTAGATATGTAGGCGATATACTTTGCTATGAAAATGAAAATATGAGACTGTTAAACTATTTCTGGATATCCCAATTCTATTGTAGGTAATGACCATTCTAAGGACCAAATACATGGAATTATGCCTTAAGACCCCGATTGATGCGCGTGCACCCGACATACGTATATGTATATGATAACCGAATCGAGCGCTATATAGACGCCGATAAATACACACGATATAAGTATATGTATATGATAGCGAGAATCAGAGCGCTATAGACGCTGGTAAATATATATATGATATAAGTATGTGCATGTGACAAAAATAATCAGAGCGCTTATAGACGCTGATATATGTATGTGATATGAATATATATATGATGAAAGAGCCAGGGCGCTATAGACGCCGACATATTTACGGGGAAGATGGAGATAAGGGCAGAGCGTTATATACGCATATCCACCGATCGGTTGGAGTGTGGTGTGATATCGTCCCGGACGCGGGATGCCCGGACGCGGGATGTGCATATTATGGTTAAATGGATCGGCTGCCGACGCCTCGGCAATATAATATATTCTATTTTTTATGTATATATGTATATATATGAATAAGGAAAGCTAAGAAAGCACAGCATCTGCCCAAGGGCACTTATATGTACAAAAGTTACTCTTTTATCCTATGATACGGTCTATGTTTCCATACAGTTATTACTCATGCACGGGTTACAGTTTTTCCATGATATGTCTCATATGTACAGAACACTCTTTTTACATGATATGTTCTACGGCCCTTACTATGTCGTTACTATTCATGTCTTACATACTCAGTACATTGCTCGTCATCGACCCCTCTTCTTCGAGGGCCGCGTTTCATGCCGCGCGGTACACTCGGATGAATTTGAAGTTAGCATAGAAGATGTCCGGCGGAGTTGGTAGGCTCCACTTGTCCGGGAGTCTTTGCCGAGTCGAGTACACGTGCCGAGATTCCGATTCGAGCAGAGACTTTGCAGACAGAGTCGTGGGTATAAGGTTGTCATGTGTAAACGGCTGCAATGGCCGATATGCTATTATGTTTTGTGTCACGAGTCTTACGCGATGTCAGATTTTACTTATGGAAGAAAAAGTTTCTATGTGCTCATTACTTACTAGTTCATAAGTTCATATGTGTAACAAGAGTTAGCGGGTTCGCTCGGCTCCAAAGATGGGGTCGGGTGCCCATCACACCCTAGTAAAGTCGGGGTGTGACACTTTCTAATGTCATTAGAACTATATAAGGAGGGTCTCGGGGATCATAGACATGTAACAACTTAATCCGAGCCCGTCCGTGAAAGTTACGGACATTATTCGTTATAGGACCCTCTACGAACGTATCGAAGCGATCCGAGCTCGTCTATGAAAGATAGGGACCTTGTTCGACATATAACCCTTTAGGACAAAAAACTCTTTATGCAACATTTACTATCCAATCATACAAAAGACACATGGGCCGTAACCCGACTATATTAGGAATGCTAACATTAAGAAGTGAATAAGAATCGTAGACATGCTCGGATCTTATGAATAGAGTTACCCCAAGGCTCGTATCATAGCTTACTTACATCTAGGACATGCCAAAAGAAAGGAAGAGTAAGCTTTACATACCTTGTCCGCTTCCTAAGCTAATCCGAACTTAAGCCTCGGGCTTCCCAAGATCTACAACAACGTCATTAGATACTACCATTAGCTATAGGTACTTAGGAATTCAATCCCAAACTAGCACTTTATCTACAGAAATTCGGGCAGCATTTCCCCTATAAATTCAACAACCCCGAGAATTCAACTCGGCCAAATCATCAACAACAATACCAACAATCATATTAACAACATCAACAATTAATTCAAAACGTATTCTAGCGTTAGTAACTCCCCTTTACATAATTCGACGGTATTTCATTTACATTCAATTCAACCACATACAATCAAGCCAACATCAATGCTCACACATTCAAGTACTAATCCGAAACCATTCAAACAAGACTCAAGAACACTTCAAACAATCCGCACAATATTCAAAACAACCCAACCAACATACCACTCCACCCGAAACCTCTCCAAACTCAATAAGAACAACAACAACACATTCCTCTCTTCCAAATTCATGAACTATACCAACAATCCACACGTTAACACATCATTCCCATAAATACAAGAAACTACATTAAAATCACATTAGCTTCGACAACAACCCACAAATAATTACAACCTCGACTTGAGTTATTAAATCTTCATTTTACATCATAGAATCCACAACAACAATAACCAAAACACTAAGTAAATTTAGTTCACCATATTCTACAAAAATCGTCCACACACGGCTCAACATCACCATGCATGATTTCATGAATTTCATCCATTTCTACACACTACAACATGTACAAGCCATCTATAACACATGTAAAAGAAGATAAATCCTTACCTTTTCCACTTAACTTCTCAACTTGGCAAGGGTTGTAAATGGCAAAAACGAATGGTTTGATTGTTCCAACAACTATCTCACGTTAACAAGGACCTTCCAATTGGTTGAATTGCTAGAAGAAAATTATTTTTTTGATCAATTTTCTTGGCTCTTGTTCGGCTAGGCCATGGCCGAATATGGCTTCTCTCTTTTTCTCCAAGTTTCTAAGGTTGTGAAGATGATGAATATAATTTGTTTGTCACCACTTGACTACATATATAATTCATCCAAGTGTACCATTCCCCACACATGGCTTGGATCAATTAAAATTAGCCAAGCCATGGGTGGTAGCCCACACAAGCCAGACGGCCACTTATGGCTTTTGTGGTGCATGAACTAGTTAATTTCCTAATTCCAAATTTGTCCTTAATATTCCATACCAATAATTAGATGAATATGCAACTCTTTCATTTAACAAAATTGAACAAAAATAACCTTGTCCTTAACTTATCGCGGTTAGCTCGGAATATCCCAATGTACAAAATACGGGATATAACACCCCTGATCTCCAACCGTCTTGAAAAAACTCTCCAACAATATCCAATCAACTCCTAAGAAAAATCAAGGATCGAAAGAGAAGATCAAATGTTTAAAGTTTCTAAAGTGAGTATGGAAGCTTGTTTCTCCTCTTGGTAGTGGTTTTGGAGGATACATCTAGGTGAAGCACTCTTGGAATTGAAGTTTTCTTGAGTTTTGAGGTAAGATTCTATCATAACTCCATGTTTATGAGTTTATATAATGCTTATGCTCGGTTGGAGGGAAAGGAGTTGGAGGGAAGGATCAAGCATGAATTTGAGTTTATGTTGAGATGTAATCTAACTTAAGCCATATTGTTAATATGTTTTTAAGGTAAAACCTTGTTGTAAGGATAGTAGTTGGTGTTGAGATTGTATTGAGGATTTTATATTTGGTACAATTGGAAGAAGAAAGTGTATAAGTGTTGTATGCAAAGCGTATAGTGGGTTGTTTTGATGTAAATCTTGCGGTGAGTAGTGATATGGAATTAAAGAGACTTATAGGAGCTTATTGTTGTGTTGTTGGTTTCATGGTGTACTGTAGTGACTAATGAGATTGGAATACTAGCCCGACAGTTTCATTGTGGGATTTTGGTTGACGACTTGACATCTGTAAAGGCTAACTTTCCTTCTTTTTTTTGGCACGATTCTCATGAACGAAATAGAAATGTAACGCTATTCCATAATGATTCTATTCTTAGTAGCTAGAGATGTTCCATGTTGATTCAGGTTCTAGAATGTTATTTTCAGTAAGTACTTCTTCAGATTCAGCATGATTCATAGAGTCACTTGTTGATGAAAATGCTAACTCATGATGATTTTCGGAGGTGTAACGACCTTACGTCACTTCGTCAGATTCAGGATGTACTCTTATCATATTCATGCATTGCATTATATATAAATGTACATACCTATGAACCCTCAGGCATTATATACGCGTATATTATGTATTATCTATATGGGGTATGGGGAAGGTGATGGCGTTATATACGTACTACCATCTGATTAGCTGGTCATATGATGATGATGATGATGATTCTTACTGTAACATTCCATAAATTGGAGTTAAGTGTGAAAGTGTCTTGGAGGATCGGACTCTACTGTTTTTGGTTAATGTAAAATACGGCCAAAAATTCGTAGGTTATTTTTGAATTACGACGATGTTCATGAAGCGTATTTTACCACCTTCCTAGGTTGTTCCTTTGTTTTGCTATCATAATATACGACCATAGAATACGGCCCATATTTTGAAATACGGTCCGTATTTCTGGGCATATTTCACCCATTCCCTAGACTTCTCATTGTTTTGTTAACATTAAATACGGCCACATAATACGGCCTGTATTTTGAAATATGGTTCGTAGTTCTAGGCGTATTTCGTTCGTCAAAAATTTGTGTATATATATAGCGGGTTCAGTTAATTTTATCACTTATTCACATTCTCATAAACCCTAAGGACGAAAATCTTTTTCTCAAGTCTCCAAACATTAAGGTAAGAACATCTTTAACATTATTAATCAATCCTAGCATTAAACCCGTGATTCTTAACATGATTCTTGAATGAAAAACCTAGGGTTTGCGAAGTAATCCTTCTCAAAGTAACTCAAGTTATGGTTTTGGGCGTTCTTCGCTAAGAAGGTGAATTGTTAGTATACGTAAGGCTCAATTAAGGTATGTCTCACTTTTAAAAACCTTATTTTGGATGTATGTCTTCTTTTCAAAAGTTCTTTATTGAATAGAGCGGTGAACTTGTCATACTTTAAAAACCCTAATTCAGTTTTTGATTGTGGTTGGTGTGCGTGAGGGGACAAGCCCACATTAAACCATGATTGTATTAACCTCTATATATGTATATGAAATCACAATCGTCTTCTTCTATAAGAGATGGTTAATAAGGATGGCTAAGGGTTGGTAATAATGTTTTCATATTGAACTATGACATTGAAATCTTGGTTAAAGAAGTGTAAACGTTTTCAAGACGTTCTTTGAAATGATTTATCTTTATGATATGGCATAATGAACTTTAATGCTAATTTAGGGTGTGACTATTTTGAGACAAATTGTGAATCGGCTTCTGTCTCGAACTTTATTGTTGTTTGGCCTAGCTACTCGGGAGAAGGGTAGTCCTTATGGATCCTAGTGTGGTAATTTCCTAGCCATTCGGGAGGAAGAGTGGACACTGTCGGATTCGCTACCCGGGTGCGATTTATGCTAATATTAGGGAGGAAGGATAGCCACGAATTACATATTCTGTGTGGTGTCTTGTGTCTAGGGAACCCTACGGTCGTCCACTTGATGTGATTGATTCTGGCACTGTATTAGCACGTGTGATATTCTTATTCTCTCATGCGGTGGTTGACAATCATGATCAATCTGGCAGCATAACTGAAAGTTGTAACTCGACAAGAGGCTTTATAATCGGTTTTGATAATTTTTATTGAGATACACAAGTTGAATAACGGTTTTTATATTGATTTCACATGGGTTTCAGAACTAATTTCTCTAAGTATTATTGTACTCTATTTTCGTATTACTTGATGTCCCTGAGGCACTCATTGAGTACGAAGTACTCAAGCATACCATTGTTGTTTTTTATGGTATGTTAGTGTTATAGCCCGTATTTTGCACGTTTGGATATTTCAAAGTCATCGTGAAAAGTTAAGGGCGAGACCATTTTCCGAAATCATTTCAATGTATAAGTAGGTTATGAATATTGTTTACAAGTATTATTAGTATGGAAATGTTGAGAGAGACTAGACTTAAAGGGAAAATTCGAAAAAATAGTTCATGGTAATATTCAGTCAAGGCTAGGGGTAAAATGGGAATTTTTTCAAAGTTTAAGAAATTCAAGAAAAGGCCAAGTGGCCGTGAGTGTGTGTATGTGTATATGTGTGGGTCCCACTTTTGTATAGCCATGTGATTATATACATGGGTCAAGCTTGCATAAGCAAGACTTAGATTATTCTTCATATTTGAAGAAATTTCTAGAAAAAAAAATGAAGGGGCCACTGTGCCTATAATTTTTCTTGGAGGGCCTAGTTATATATATATGTATAGATAAGTGGTGGAAAAGAAATATAAATAACAAGACATATTCATCTTTTATATGCCTTGGAAAGTTCAAGAAAGACTTGAGAAAAACAAGAAAATGAAAGCCATTCGGCCATGAAGTTGGCCGAATAGGTTCATGGAAAAATTGGCCAAGAAAAATTGATTTCTTGTAGCTATTCAATTAATTCAAGGTGTTTCTTCAACATAGCATAGCCGTTAGAACAAGAAGAACAACAATTCTTACAAGGAGCAACTTGGGACAAGGAAGGAGACAAGTAGAAAAAGGTAAGAACTAACCTTCTTTCCTATGTTATGGATGCTTGTGAACGATGTAGTGTGGAGAAATGAATAAAAAATCATGAAGGGTGTGTGTTGCAAGTTATGGCCGCGGGTTGGTGTGGTTGGAGTAGGCATGAGGAATAAATTCTATTTAGTGTAATTTGATTGTTGTGTGTGTTGTTGTAATGTGTAGAAAATGAATGAAACTCATGGAAATTATGAAAATATGTGTTATATCCCGTATTTTATACGTTCGGATATTTCAAGGTAGTCGTGGCAAAGATAAGGGAATGACCATCTCCCAAAATTATTTTAATGTACAAGTTGGTTAGGAATATGAGTAGTATGGAAATTTCGGGAAAGGTTAAGGGTAAAAAAGAATTCGCAAAATGGTTCAGGAAAT